>NW_014577072.1:878380-906660 GCF_000485595.1 Priapulus caudatus
TAGAAGTAGTAGTGAGTAGTAGTAGTCCAGGGCGGCGCCACAGGGCGGGCAGGGGTGGGGGCGTCGCCCCCCATCATTTGCAAGAAAAAGGAAAGAAGAAGTGGAACGAAAAAAGAAAAAAGATAAAGAAAAAGAAATTAAGAAAAAGAAAATATGGAAAAAGGGTTAAAGAAGAAGTAAGCAAAAGAAAAGAAAAAAGAAACATTCTTGCAAATGGTCTTGCAATATGATGGGTGGGGTGGGGCGGGTCACCACCCCCCCCCATCATTTGCAAGAAAAGGTAAAAGAAGATAGAATGGATTTCTTGAAATTAACTAGTGGGGATCCGCCATGAGTGATTATTGTAGACCTACAAGCTGGACCCCTTTTCATCGAAAAATATCGGGAAAAAATTAGTGTCGAATTTAATCCATATAAAAACAAAGCCTGTGTTACTTTTAATTGATAGTCTCAGAGATTCGTCTATTAAGGGTTAAGGGTGTTATACGTAGTATTCCTTTGGGGGTCAGGGTAGTCCTAGAGATATGCTGTGCGGGACCATCGATTTGTCGATGATGCTGTTTCCGGCGAAGGTAGGAGCAGCACTGGTTTGTAGGCTTTACGGCTGGGGAAAGTTATATGACAGCTTTTGAATCTGCCCGCGGCCTAATTGGGTGTAATGATTCATTAAGTTTCAAGTGTCAATGGTTCCTCTTTATAGTTGTTTTATGCTATTCTGGGGTGGTTAATCAAGTTATAGATTCATTATTATATTATTAGAACGTTGATTGATTACATGAGTGTTTCCACTGACCGTCATTATCCATATGATACTCTTGACATGTAGATTCTTATTAGTTTAACATTTATACGTGTGCTGTCCCATTGAACTCGGCTTAAGTGTTAGCTAGGTGAGAAACAAAGTTGTTGTGTAGAGGAGAAGGTTATGCTGATCGGTCCCTGATACGTGTCTCTAATGCGTGATTCTGTTGTTACACGGTCTAGCGTGTGTGATGGTGCTGGCGGGGGGGGGCGTGCAGGCCCGTAGCCAGCGGGGGGTTCGCTCAGGTTGCACCTTCAGGGTCGCTCCATGTTTAGTGGTAGTAGTAGTAGTAGTAGTAGTAGTTGTAGTAGTAGTAGTAGTAGTAGTATTCAAATCTAACGAGGCAATGATATTGCGATTGATTCAGGCGTGCATGATGTACGTATCGCCAATATTTACGTATCATGTCGTTTTGGAATATAATAGACCAGCTGCATGTAAAGGTGCCAGTAATGACGCGGGCGCGTCGACATTTTATCGGGAAATATAAATATAACCGTTCTTGTCAAAATCGTCGGTTGAGCATCTGCGCCGCACGCGCCGCACGCGATTTCTACGATGTAGAATACTAGTTAAGCCCGGCGCATACGTGAGTAATTTTACTCAAGTAAAATGATGCACGCGTTAAAATACTCACGCGAAATATTTTCAGCGTCCGCCGCACACGTGAGTAAAATTACTCAAGCTATAAGTCGTAATGTAGATCACGTGACTGTGCGCAGCCAATACTGGGCGCAGTTATCTTTAAAATGATGTAAACGCATGAATGCGCTGTGAGTACCAGTGTTGAGTAAATTTACGCAGCTAGCGCGCATACGTTTTGACGCATGAGTCAAAAATTGTCAAACATGTTTGATATTGAGTTTCTTGATGCATGCGTCGGAAAATCCGACGGACACGTGAGTATTTTGACGCATGCATCATTTTACTTGAGTAAAATTACTCACGTGTGCGCCGGGCTTTAGGGTTAGGTAAGAGAGTTCTCAGCCTAGTCAAAACCCGAACAACAATACGGCATAAGATTTCATTGTAAGCATCACAAGCCGGCATTGATCACTAGTTGCGAGAGTACGTTCTATTTAATAAACGCTTGACGGGATGCGAGCAGCGAAAATTGTAGCACGCACTCTGATCATCTCGGCTCATACTGATTCGGAACTTGTAGAAATTCGATCATTGCCAACACAGCATGCGTGGCAATCATCTGCTACAGCGGGCGCTGCAATGCGTTTTAAATTTTAACGAGTTAAAAAAAACAAGACAGCGCGCCACGTGTAATGTGTCAACTGCTGACGAGAAAGTATTTCGATTTATTAAAAAAAAAACTATACTTCGGGAAAACTAAAAAGCGCCCGCTATCCCAAAAAGCAAAGTTGCGCGTGCTGCGTGAGGATCATGGCGGTGAAGCGAATCACTGTTCGTTCGTTAATCACGTTGTACGTGGCAGAACACTTACGCATGCGGCACGATCATAGGGGTGCAGCGTAATAACACAGATGCTCTCACACAAGAGCACGTGCAGTGCTACGCGCAGCGCATACACGTGCGTGCACGCACGCGGGTGTGCAAAGACGCGCAACCTCCTTCCCCAATGCAGCTATGCAAACATATACCAATAAGCAGAGAGGTGGATGCCATTTCGAATTAGACGTGTTTATTAAGTAACGTGATATCGTTGCTGTAATTCGGCCGCTTGCTCAGTAATTACTAGTTTTTGCATCCAGTCTTCCCGTCACACTAAAGTGTGCGCGTGCCTTCATCGGCGTGTGTGCGTGTATGTGTGTGCGCGCTTGCGCGCTCGTATGTGTGCGCATGACCTCGGAACCTCCTAGCAAAAGGTAACGTACGTAAGTTTTAAAGAAGAATTTCAACTGATGTGACAGTTTTGTATTAGTTCAATTATAAAAGAGCAAGTATGAAACAAAATTGCATGTATAGCCGTTTATTGGTGCCTTGAATGCGGGGAAGTCCGTTACTTCACACCATTTTTATCAAAGTTAACCGGTAGGGAATACGATTCACCGCCTAAGAGGCCGTCACAAGGGGTTCGCCGAACCTGCCGACCAAGATACGCGGGTCGTTGTAAAAATAATGGTAAGTAGCACTGCTCTAAGCACATTACACTGGATGATTGCCAATTACGTCGACTAAATCAGAGAGTTGTTTGCACTCGACCGGACACAAATAATGAAGTCAGGAAAGCGTTAAATTTTGTTAGCTGCTGAAAGTATATTATACGCTGGATAATGACATAAGACATGTTGATATGTGTTGAGCAGCACAGGAAATCGGCGTGACATTGAGCATGTAGCAGCAGCATTAGTGAGCAGACACGCGCCGTGAACGCTAATGCCGGTTATCATTTTATACCATGCACCATGTTCGCTCTGGAAACGCTGATGCACACGTACGCACGCACACACGCATGCACGCACGCACGCACGTACGCACACACGCACGCACGCACGCACGAACGTCCATCCACCTCCCTTATATATATATATATATATATATATATATATATATCGTATTGTTATCCATTAGCTGTTAACTACGCCCCATCGGTGACGACACATACGTCGGTTACTATATAGACGTCATTACGCTGCGATCGATCGGCTGAAGTGTCGGGCGGAGTAGCCTACGTCGGTAAACACGCCATATATTGCACCGCGCGGCCCACGACTACTGCGCTAGCATATATCTACTCACGCTGCTGCCACACATCACTCTCGCTTTCCTTCCGACCATCGCACGTCGGCTGCTTAAGCCCGGCGCACACGTGAGTAATTTTACTCAAGTAAAATGATGCATGCGTCAAATGATTCAAATTATTTTCAGCGTCCGCCGCACAGGTGAGTAAAATTACTCAAGGTATAAGTGGTAATGCAGATCACGTGACTGTGCGCAGCCAATACTGGGCGCAGCCGTCTTTAAAATGATTTAAACGCATGCGCTGTGAGTACCAGTGTTGAGTAAATTTACGCAGCTAGCGCGCACGTGTTGAGTATTTTGACGCATGAGTCAAAAATTATCAAACATGTTTGATTTACAGTCTTTACGTTTCCGGTAGCTGACGTGCTGGCATCGGCGAGTGGCAGGCTCTACTCTTCCGTAACTCACTGCGTTGGTTCGAATACCAGCAGGTCGCGGCCGATTTCGTACTCCTGAGAACTCGCTGCACGCGGTTGGAATCACGGCGTTTCGTTGCGTGGCTCGAATCCTGGTAGCTTGCTGCGTGGTTCGAACCCAGGCAGCTTAATGCGGGCGGGGCTTGAGCCCCGGTACCTGTTGGGACCTGTTGCGGGCTGTAGTCACGAGCTTCCCTATAGGCTCAAAACTCGACAGCTCTCTGTAGGACTCGAACCTCGGCAACTTTCTGCGAGGCTCAAACTACCAGACCCACTGGGATCGCGTGCATTCGCCTTGCAGATCCGCATACATTCGCGAATAAACGTTGCGTGTTTGACTTTCGCGACCTGTCGAATGAGCGGTATCGACAAGTCTCGCGGCACGGTCACGCAGCCGCGTCCACTCTCGGTTGTAAACAATGTCACAAGCGCGTTATGCAGCCTTTGTTACCGCTCGAGCACGAAGTCGTGAAAGGGCACTTGCCTCACGTGCGATATTAAATAGCATGCTACTAGAAAAACACACATGAAAGGCGACTATTGATCTGCGAAACCAGACCAACGCGAACGGACGTACGCACGAACGCACACAGACCCAAACACACTCGCCACATTGCAAATGCGGGTCCTCGCGACATTGCGTCTTAATTGCATAAGTTTGCTAACGACGCTAAATGTTCACATCGTCTACTACTCGCCTACTAGTAAAAGCAAGGAACGCCGTTATATATAGCTTCTGACTTCGGTATACGCCCTCGGACAATAATAGTACGTTTGACGTTTTCTATTCACGCTGGATCACGCGCAACATTAAGCTAAGACCTATGTCCGAGGCAGAGGCGTACCTGCGAAGTCAGTGAAATGAAAATACTACGACAATTAACACGTGAACCGTACAACACTTAATATATGCGGATTTGAGATGTTGTCAAGAAAGATCCGTTTGTGAGTAATTATTGTTACATGTATTCCCAAGCATAAGTTTATGTATATATATATATATATATATATATATATATATATATATATATATAGAGAGCTAATAATACTATCAAGAGCTAATTATTAGTTCTTGATATATATATATATATATATATATATATATTTATATTTATATATATATATATACATGCGTGCGTGTGTGTGCGCGCATCCAAGTGTCCAATCCATGGCTATGCTATGCTAACGGCGACTTAGCATTTCTAAGATCGACTGAGAAAAACGCGTTCATTTAAATAGCCTATCAGAGATTTAGATGGCAGCGCCTGCCAGAGGATGACAAATCTGTATTTGTGAGGTTATTCAGCCGGCGCAGATGCATGAATAAATAACTTGTGGCAACGTGAAGCAATCACGACGATTATAATGAATCATCAACGAATCATGTTTCCAGCTGCGGTTCAAAATGCAAACACACGCACAAGCACACGTGCACGCATGCACGCACGCGCGCAGATATATTAATATAATCTAACTGCGCATATATTTTGGAACGTTGACTATGCATCGGGTAAATAAATAACGTATTTGCTTGGCTTGTTGTGTAAACCTTGTACGAGTAATTCTTGTCTCTAGCCAGAAGAAAAATGCAAACCGCCCATCACGTTTAGAATAATCTCCCCCGTGCGGCCGCCAGTGTCGCTACTGCACAACAGCGGCTTGCGGACGCGTCAGCATATATATATATATATATATATATATATATATATACGCGCTTCCCGCGGATATTTTTGTATTTTTGCGCGCAACCGCAAACTATCGCGCTATCGCGAAGTAGCATTTAAATCGCTGACTAAGTCAATAGTCAGAGGATATTCAACCGCAATCACCCGACGCTCGTCCCTCATAACCCATCGAGTTCCACAACGCAAATAATTATACCTCGACGCATTTCGCAATGTGCAAATACTAGTTAGCCATATATAATGATGTGTCTGTGATGGAGGGGATTCTAGGACTACTCTCCGCTGGACAACTACCCCCTGGACAACTACCCCCCGGACAACTACCCCCCTGGCTAACTACCCCTCTAGGACAACTACCACCCGGACAACTACCACCCGGACAATTACCCCCCTAGGACAACTACCACCCGGACAACTACCCCCCTAGGACAATTACTCCCCTAGGACAACCATAACCCTAACCCTAACCCTAACCCTAACCCTAACCCTAAGGGGGGAGTTGTCCTAGGGGAATAATTGTCCGGGTGGTAGTTGTCCGGGGAGTAGTTGTCTAGGGGTTAGTCGTCCGGATACGGATGGAGGGAGCCGGGCCACGCGCGCATGCTTGGGTACACACCAGCGTGACAATTGTCGTTGTGTTTCTGCTCCAAAACGCTAAAACGCTTAATGCCGTTTAGGCAATGTCAACAGGCGCGCTCCCGCGGTCGGCTGCTTGTTATGCGCTCACGCACTATGCGGCTGAGGCGGCGGCGGCGGCGGCGGCGGCGGCGGCGGCGGCGGCGGCGGCGGCGGCGCGATGCCACGCGAAGAACGTCACACGCACCTGCGCGCAGTAATCGTGCGCGAGCATGCGTGCGCGCGTGCGTGCGCGTTAGATTGAGTGTGCGCGTGCATGCGTGCAGGATCGCGTGCGCGGGTGCGTGTACGTGTACGTCAGTGAATGTCCACGCGTGTAAGCGGCTAGGGAGGCAAGCGTGAAGCGCTGCTGTACGGAGTGAATGAGTTTATAAGGCGCGTTCACACGGACGTTTTTAGCCCGAGCCTAATTAGGCCCGCGCCAAATTTGGCTCGAGCCGAGCGTTCACACGGTCGTTTTTGGCCCGAGCCTAATGAGGCCCGCGCCAAATTTGGCTCGAGCCGAGCGTTCACACGGACGGTTTTTCGGGGCCGTGCCGAGTTAGCACGTGCCAATTTTGTCCCATCGAAAACGTCTGACCAGGCCCGAGCCAAATTTTAGCACCAGCTAAATCCGTAGAGCGGTAGATATCGCGAGTGTCGAACGTGTACTTCGACGAAATAAAGTCCAAAACAGTATAAAAATTCGAAAAATTTGATCAGGATGCATGTTTTCAAGATTTATAATTGAACTCGGAACGGAAGTAAACACTGAATCGTACACAACGCTATCTCGCGACATACTGCCAAAGTATCTGTGAGATATTTGTGCAATAAAATTTATTTGAATTTGAATTTGAATTTGACACACAGTATTCACTTGCGTACGTGTGAACGCTTCGACTCAAACCGGCCCGAGCCAAATTTAGCCTGAGCAAAATGTAGCCCATTTAGCTCGAGCCAAACCATTACCGTGTGAACGCGGTAATAGTGTCTATTTATGGGGTATGTTGTCTGGTTTTCTCTGTCCGCAGCTGGTTATATTCATCCACTAGGTTACTTTAAATATCTATACCTTTCTATATATAATGAGATAAGATCAAACTCGGTCGGTGGTCGGTGAAGTGGAATAAACGCTCGTCAGTAACCAATGGATACACGCAGGCACGTGTCTCAGTTCGCATTTGAATGCACGCGGCGTCGGGAAAGCTAGCGTATCACATAAGATAACAAGCAATTCTATTACGGTTAACGCCTGCGTTGTTAGCCGCATCGTTTCCACCCGAAATGAGGTTTTAAGTCTTTTCGTAAAGATCTTTATACTGTAAGTGCTGTGAGTGGAGCGCACACATGCGTACATACAAGATGAGTCAGCGTGGCCATGAGCCGCGTGGATCAGCACTACGCTTTTAAGAACGCACGCTCGAAATGTTAACGACCAAATTTCACTAAAAGGTATCATTTTATCTACGAAAAAGATATAACGACTTCATTGAGAACTATTGAACCAATTGTCACGTCTTCGCCACCCGCGCGACAGTAGCTAAGCGATAATTGTTGAGCCAGTGAATTTGTTAGGAGAAGTTATCACCTGAGGCGGACAGCTTCACTTGCCGGAGTTTATATTTATGGCCTCATCTACTCGACTAAGAACATCGTTACATAGTGAGAGGCAACGGTAAGTTCACGGGATGGGCGTTGGAGTTGTTACGTATTTACAGCTATATACGCTTGATGAATGCACCTGCATGCCCGTGCACCCAGCTAGTGTAGCTTCAGCAGTATACGACCAGCGGTTCATACCACGTAACCAAATCGAATATGTAAATCAGTATGATTAGATATGGATTAATGAGAATTTCTTATTTTCGTGTAAAATGCATAAAATCGGATACCTTATGTAGAGGCCATTAGCTACCTATATTGCATAGGCCTAAAGCTATGCTGTCGTGCCAGGGTGATCTGTCTAACAGAGAAAGAAATGGATCGCTTCTCGGATCTGGTAGGTGGTAGAGAAAGGAGTGCCCGGAAGTGACAAGAACTGTGGATGAATTGATCCTAAACTCTAATAAAATTACACCGCTTGAAATATGTATTATTAGGTCGGAAATTTTAAATGCATGTTGCTTCCTTTTCTTTAATCCGTTTTAATCGGTAATCACACATGCTTGAACTTTTTCTGTAGTTCTCTCCACTAGCGAATCTACGGGATGTCATTAAGGCATGTCCAGTACCAGCAGGCGTGTGAAGAAACCCGTGAAGCAGTAATCTATGAGAGCTTCGCACTTCCATTTTACTTATTGTATCCTAAATTGAGTGCTCGCTAGATGCCCGAAAATTACTGTCTGAAGTAATAAAATGCGTTGCTGTCCAAGACTCCGCTTCAGAATCCGCTCAGAAAGGTGACAGCACTCACCCCGAGCCGCTCACTGCTGGGTATACTATAGGCTAATGGTGAAATCTCAGAAAGGGACTGAAAATGGGTCTAACCCCTCCCCCATCTTAGAACAAAACACAATCTATTTTTTCTTCAAGGGGGATGTCTGTGAGTTAGAAAATCATTGGAGTGATGTGCAATGATCTCGGATTTACAACCATGAATTTCTAACTCCCCAGACATTCCTATTGATGAAAAAATAGGTTGTGTTTTGTTCTAAGATGGGGAGGCGTACTCGACCCAAAAGCGCCCTCCGCCACTAGCCTACTACCCCAGTGTCTGTTAAACACTGAACTTGTCAGCGCTCATGTCAAAACTCAGTACGTAGGTAGAGGGTCCAGAGATTCCTATTTACATGTTGTTACATATAAACATTATATAGTGTTTATCACTAACTACTGATTTCCTGTTTTCATGCTTTTATGGTGAGTTATTAATTTACGTGAGCTTACTGGTTAATAGCAAAAGCTCGATTAAATTTTTCAATTAATTTTGATTTACAACGTGTGCTTGAGCCCAGTATTAGAAGGAAGGCTCATGAACATTATTATTATTTAATAGAGGTTTGTATGAAAAATGTATTTTTTTAATGATTTTTATATAGACGTGCCTACTATTTTAGTACAAAAGCGTTATATTTATTGCGCATTTACAACTCATGCCTAAATTAAGTGTATAGCCTAAGTAGAGGACCGGGGCACCTTACCATTCGTTATACTTTCTGTATTCTTTCTCTTCTCTTTCTCGCTCTTTCTCTTTTTCTCTCTCTCTTTCTCTCTCTCACACACACTCTCTGTCTCGTGCTCTCTCTTTTTCTTTGCTTCTTTTTTTCTCTATTTCTGTCCTTCCCTTTCTCTCGCGCTCTCGCCCTCTTTGTGGACGTTTTTTTTCATCTTACGCCTAACGCTGTGTATGTGCTCCACGTAACCTTCTTTTCCTCCGTCGACATATTGTGCTATTTTCACGCACGAGGATCAAGTGTTTACTGAGGTGTCCAGCGAATCATCGCATGAGAAGATTCGCGGTCACGCAGCAGTACGTACGGCGAAGCAGCGACCATGTTTCCTACACACGTTATATAGTCACTGAGTGGTTTACTCGCTGATTTACATATGCAGCTAGCCAGAGGACACTCGCCACGTTAGCAACCGTTTACTGACCATATTTACTATTTACACTTAACCCGAATCATGCGCAAACTACGTGTAGCTGAACTAACGTCGCATAAGCAGGACAACAAATTAAATGCAGCAGACAATAAACGATTCTCTTTCGTATGCGCCTTAAAATAACCCCGGCTAGCGATTAGTGAAGGTATATGGTTAATCCTCCGACCTATATTAACTGCTACTGCGCGTTTTCGCCGTGTTTTTGCACACAAGAAAACTAATAAGGCAGCCGGTGACAATGCCATGTCGATTTTGCCTGTTCGTGTAAACATGACGCCCGCGCCAGCGTCGTGCGTGTGTAACCCACGCGCATATAGAATCAACTCGCTGCGACTATTAAATCATTTCAAAGAATATTTTCGGTGTTTGGTTGAGTGTGTAGGAACGGGTAGAGCAGGATGGTGAGTATTCTGCTCTACTCTACTGTGAATAGAATTTCTCTTTATTGATTCATCTCCGTGTAGCCTCTGACGCCTATACTTATCAGAACATGGTAACATGTCTCAGCGGAGAGCGGCCCATACACGCACAATATTATTGACAATAGCAAAATTGCAATATTGAAGGGAAATTTTGACTTGCGCAATATTCGGACGGAATCAAAACCCAGTAGATATTTGTTGAAGGTTGCGCAATATTATCAAGGTTGCGCAAGGGCAACGCTAGAATCCATGTCTGTTCACCTTCAGCATCAGAGCACAAATGACAATATTGCACAATATTATTGTGCCGTTGGTAGCCAACAGAATTTCTTGTCAATAATATTGCATCAATGATATTGTGCGTGTATGGGCCGCTAATGCCATGTTGGCATATTGGCTTCTAACAGTCGGATAATCACGACAGGCATCTCAAGGACACGTGATAAACGAGGTGTTTACGTTATCTAGTTATCGAGATACGAGCTCGTCTCTCCGGAAAAATAATTCTGACGACCAGCGGACGTCCATATTTGCATAAAACGTCAAGATCATTAGATTTTGTAGATATTCAAATACAAGCGTTTCTGATTCGTCAGTGATTACGCTCAGATAACTCCAATGTAATTGGTATAATTATGCAAAGGTTAGGTGTCTAATATATAAGTAAAATGAATAAAAACATCGATACATAAATATAAATAGAATAATAAAATGTTTAATTACTAACAACTATATACGTATTCATTAATGTACATGCTCGCATCTGTCATGGTAAGGACGGGAAGATCTTTGAGGGTTATATTCAGCTTTGTGTGAGGTCATAAAGTTGGCCCAGGTGAGATACGCCATCTTCAAAATCAGCCCATGGCTGTCTTTATGGTTCGAATCTGGGGTATCGCCGACTAGAGTTGTTGTTCGTGAATGCCTCCCTGGCTTCGCATCAACATTCAACTCGATGCATGGTGTGCGCGTGCGCGCGTCAGTGATCGAATGCATGTATGTGCAGGCTCTAGTGTGCGTACGTATAGGTGCATGCGCGCATGTGCCTGGGTGCGGTGCGCGTGCGCGTGTGCGTGTGCGTGTGCCTGTGCCTGTGCGCGTGCATGTGGCCAGGTGTGGTGTGCGTGTATGTACGTGAGTAGGCGCGTGCAGGTGTTTGTGTGCGGTGCGCGTGTGCGTGCATGTGTCCGTGTGCGGTGTGCGTGCGTGCACGTGCGCGGGCGCGTGCATGTGTCCGTGTGCGGTGCGCGTGTGTACGCATCATGTGCCTAAACACGGGCACGTACACGGAAGATACGATGCAGCGGATTACGATGTGTTAATGTGTATAATTATATTACATTTATGTGTTATCTATCTCATAATTTATGAATACATATTAAGATACAGGAAGATTTTTTTTACGGGAGGATGCGATCCAACGAGTAATCGGAGTATACGGACCTAACGAGCGAACTTAGGTTCGAATTGGACAAAAAAAAAATGCTCTCGTGGCAACACCGGCATCCTGACTCTGTGACTGTGCACGAGTCTTAGAAAATTAGGTTGTCTGAGACTGCATTTCGCGCGTTTTGAAGGCAGTATGATATGAAAACAGGCAGCCAAAAGCGAACCTCAAAGCGTGGACATTTCTCAAATTTTTGAACTTCAAAACAGATTTTTCCCACAAAAAAGTGGACCTCCGCAGCCTGTGGGGAGGGGGCGCCCTTCGCACCCCCTCCCTACGGGCCTGATTAATAGCGCCGCAGGCAATATCGGGATTTATTATTCATATCACGTGTAAATTCTGGTAAAGTATCTGTAAGTATTCTGTAAAGTATCTGTAAGTATCAGTATCTGTAAGTATCAGTAAAGTATCTGTAAGTATCTGTAAAGTATTCTGGTAAAAAATTCTGTAAAATTCTGGTAAAGTATGGTGCGCATGCGCCGCTTTTGCCAACGAAGCGTTTTGCATATATACGTGTCAACAATACGTGTTGTGTGCAATGCCACGAGCAGGCGACCTGTGTAGCACCAGCTAGACACGCACACACGCAATGCCTTACTACAGAGCGTATATGGACGTGAATTTATTCATTGTCAAGATGAGACGTTTTAACGTCTATATTGACATACGCGATAACACGACAACGTCTTAGAAGTGGTTAAAAGAATTCTCTTGTATGCGGTACTTGAGATCTCCTCTCTCGCGCCATGTGCTCGCGGTGCCTTTTATCTGCGGGTGGCCTGCAGATGCCGTGCATAGAAAGCCCACAAACAATGACAGTCAGTATGCTATGATTTTGTGCAGTGAAAAGAGACAATTCGGCGACTTCTAACTGATCAATACACGATAAGGCTAGGTAATGTGCGAAATTCTAAATTTAAAATTGTCCCTATTGATCTTCGGTCCGCCTAGATCTAGGATGCTAATTTTAGCTCTGCAATTTTAGGCAATATTCATAGTTACAATGCATTTTCACAGTTCGGTCCGGTGCATTGGTTTCGTCATGATGCCGTAGAGATGCCTTCAGGATGAAGAAATCGCATCACGACACTCTTAGATACGAATGCAGATATAAAATTGTTTTCGTAATCTTTTATTTTCGTGTATATACGTTTTGTGCCGCTGTTATATAGCCCGAACGTGTGCGCTCATGCGCGTGTGTGGGCATGTGCGTGGACGTGTGCGTGTGTGAGAGTGTGTGCGCGTGTGTGTGTGTGCGTGTGCGTGTGTGTGTGCGTGTGTGTGTGTGCGTGTGCGTGTGCGTGTGCGTGTGCGTGTGCGTGCGTGTGCGTGTGCGTGTGCGTGTGTGGGAGTGGGGTGGTACGTGTGTGAGTCCGTTAATTCGTGTGTCTGCGTAATTTGGCATTGATATTCAAAAGCGCGAGCGCTTGTGTGTTCAGCTATCATCACCGACTAGTTCTTCCTGTCTTGTACCACCGACCGTTCGTTCTCCGATTTCGTTCTATTGATATAATTGATAGAACGCGAGATTTCCACAGGAATGGCGCACGTGGTGGCTGTCGCTTAGCCTTTCCCTAGCCTAGTAAATACGCACTTAAAACAAATGTAAGAAGAATCGTACAAAACTCGGTCATGTAATAGCTCTTCAAGTAACATCTTGGAGCGATAACGGCTCTTCGTCTATATAGGCGGGTTCATCAGGTCTGTGCGTGGTCTTGGCCGATTAAACCCGAAAACGCCCGAACTACGCACGCAAACTAGCAGACACATTCTCGGATTCTATACGAATGTTCCCGGCCTCATCTGACAAGATTGAGACGTGCATCCCAACAAACAAATTTCTTCAATTGTCGTTCCCACAGTATTATATATATATATATATAACAACGAAAAGCGCGACGTGTTATACTTTTACATAGTATATCTGCATCGTCGGTAGATCCGTCACGAATTTATAAACATGGTTATAGATATCTTACATCGCTTGGCACATCGAGCTGCTATCACACGGATGGACGCTACGCCAATGTGCAATCAGACGAGCGCTGAATACCTGGACTGATCGCATCGTAGCATGAAATCGCTCATTTGTCGTTCTATACGCGTTCCATACAGCACCGTAACAAACAAGCGGGTTTTCCCCTAGCTATCAGAATGGTATTGAATTTACGATTACAACTCGACATCGTCGTGGAAAATACTGATTTATGGCTAATACTATTTAGGGAATGCTGTTTTGTAAATCATATTTCACCACGGGCTATTTTTGGCGAGTCAATGCAGTTATTGTAATAATTCGAATATTCACAGTTAATGTAGAGAACATATATAATAACGGGCGCGGGTTACTGGGGGCTATATCAAACAAAACAGTAATGAGTTATCAGCTAGCAGCTATTAGTTATCAGACTAATCAGGTTATCAATCAGTGTCAGGATCGACTTCTCCTCTGATGAAACACCGAGTTCTCATCCGAAAAACAAACGTTAGGCTGCCTAGCGCTATGCGTTTTTAACAAGAGCCGTGCCTATACATTCGTGTAAACTATTGCAAAATTACGTGCCTGTATACATTATGCGATTTTATTACAGATATATTGGCTATAGGCAAAATATATCAGCTAGTAAAATTACCAATAGGTAGTCTATGTTCTAGCATGCTCTACATATAGAAAGTCTAACTATTACTCATCTTTAGTGTTTTTTGCAATTTTAACATTATACCCACTTACTAGATAATGATACACATCTAATATTCGCTTACCTACGTTATTCTATGTATAAATTCAATGAATCCGGTTTTACTAACATAATATTATTGGCATATAATAACAGTAATCATAACCATATCAAAAATCATAAGCATAACCATTACTCCAACCTAACCCTTAATCCCAAACCTTACCTTAATACCAAGCGTAATCCTAAGCCTAGCCCCAACACATAACCTCAAATCTACTTCTGACTTTAGCATTGACTGTAAATATAACTATATAATTATATATATATATGATATAATAGCGAAATGCGCATTTCTTTTATAAATGCTCACGTCAGCCGCGTTTTCCATTTTCCAGCATTGCTGTTCATGTTAACTGCTGCTCATCTTAATCCTAACGGACATCATTAGCCGTGCGGGGCAGCAGCGAACGACGCGACGGCGTGCATGCCTCTATTACAGCGCGCCAGGAATCCCCACACCGCACAGAATCACAGTCCAGGGTGACTGCCGCACAGTGTAGGTAGCACGGTAGTGACACGGTAGCGGCGCGTAACTGAATCTCGTTAATAAATACACAGTTGATGCGCCGTTATGTGCCTCTGTGGCGTGCAGCTGCGGCCCAGGCTGGTGTCTTTACCGGGCGCTGAGATGCTGGTTATGTCACAACTAGATGATGCGTCACGCGTGCAATGTACGCGTGTGATTAGCGTGTGCATTTTAGGCCCGTTTGAATCGCCCTAAAAACTCATTAGGAGTAACGCGCCGCTAGTCGTATACCAGTGCACCGCTCGACTCAACGAAGTCGCGTTAAAACAGCAGTAAGACAGCCGCTTTATCGGTAGTTTGGACAGCGGAAGCGCAATCTCGGCCTCTCGCATGCGCCGCCGTGAGACGGGACATTTTCTTCCCTCCATCCTTCCATCTGCCCACCACTTGCGAGTCACATTATCGCCTGACTGGCGACTTTTCATCGCGAGAAACGCGTGCGCTCCCGACAGAGATGCGCCTTTGTGTACGCTGACGAACACGCGCGCGATGACGTATTGCGTGATACGTCACGGAATGAGCAGACGACGAGCGCGACAGCGTCCGCCCCGCGCAATCTATAAAACAGCGGCCGAGCCGCGATGGCAACAGCACCCACCCGACGGATGCGAAGAAGACACGTATAGCTCACACAGGCGCGCCTCAGCCTACAGCGCTAAGTAGACCAGCGACATCATATAGACAAACTCACGTAGACAAACATTGGCTTGTGAGACGGTAGCACTTCCACATTTGCAAAGATACTAAAGTGGTTGAGGACGACGCTAAAAGCGAAAGCACTCTGATATCTTCCGGAGAGTCCACGTCCGGAGATCTCACGACCTGACATGATGCTACAACTATACGGAAGGCTGATGCTAGTGGCTCTGACCGCCCTGGCATTACAGGTACCGTTAAGATTCTTAACCATTTCTGTATAGAAAACGCCAGCGTTCTCGTATATGTCATGCGGCATGGCCAGCGTGTTTGTAACGCGTAAATATGAAGCAGTTTATACAGTATATTGCTAATTGCTTGTTGCAAACATTCTCCGGGGTATTTACGAAGAATGTACTATATATATATATTTATTTATATATATATATATATATATATATATATATATATATATATATATATATATATATATATATATATATCCGAATATTGTCATTCGTTTAATAAAATACATGTTTGCGTATATGTATAAATAGATAATTGTTATAATTATGCGTATAATGACGCCACACGATACTGATTGAATGGCAATTCTGTTATATTATTTATCATTTTTCGCACGGACTCACTCCATCAAGCTTTTAACATCATCGGTAAATGTAACCTTTCCGTATTAAGAAATTAATAAAGATGAAATGAAAAATGTGGAATTTTAATATGCTAAGTAGCGCTAATTGTACGTAATTTTCGCTGACGATCATTGTGTAAAATGATCGACATCACATGAATTTGAAGTTTAATATCCATTAAACGCCGGGACAGCGGCAGAACAGTAGCGCATCATGTGCGTGTATTTCCAAGAGAGTTACAAAGCGCGATTTGAAAGAGAAAACAGGGGAACAAACGAAAGTAACTGGTATAAAGACGCCGCCTCCACGGAAATAGTTCGAGATCATAGTTCAAACAACAGCAACTTTTAACGCCGTTTCTCAGTTGTTCAGTTTTTGCAGAATTTACTATATAAACACTGTCAGCGTTTTTGCAGAAAAAACAAGGAGCGATTACATTACCTTGCCGACCTCTTGTATTCAACTCGCTTTCGGCGTTAAGAAAATAAATTCTCTCTTCGCGCGAATCGGCATGATTAACTATAGAGCCCTGCAAGTGGGTTTTGACCTTAATCAGCGCGGGCTGCACATGGCGCGTGACTTAAGTTAACCCATTACTATATACACGTCCCGAGGTACTATCCGAGCTTGATAAGATGAAGCCCGAGGTGAAGATACGGTGACGGCAAGGATAGATTGAGTTCTCACTGAGGCGGCCACTGCTTTGAGGGAACGTTAACTCGCGCAGATCTGCGTGGCATTACTAGAGGCGTGCTGTGGCAACAGCACTATACGACCGTTTCACGGGCGTCCGCGTGCTTGTGCTTGTGTGCGCGTGAGTGTACGCGAGAGATATGCGTGTGCGTGCATGCGTGGGTACGTGCGTGCGTGCGCGCGTGCGTGCGCGTGTATGTGTGCTTGCGTGCGCGTGTTTGAATGGGTTAGAGACTACGCGCGTATTCGTGTACGTGAACGTCTTGCGCGCGTGGGCGTAGATAGAGGTAGGCGGCGTTCTTTCGCGCTAGTAGCTTTAAGTGCAGTTTACTGCTTTCAGTGCTAGCGCGTACTTGTGCGTATGCGTGTACGTAGGCGAACATATCATGCGTGAATAAATTGTTGCACATTACCTACTGTAATCTATTATACTGTAAGCTACTCTTTTGTAACACGTTTCATTCTATAGACGTCGATGCAGAAACCGCTGACGCGCACGCGAGCACGAGTATTGTCGACAACAATGCACCTTTTCGCCTTGTCTTATCGCAATAGGCTGTTTAACTGGGAGCGCGCCCGATATTATATTAAGAATGGAGCTGTTTATCGTTGCAAAGAGGCGTTGCGCTGTGACGTAGGAGAGAGTCTATCATGTAGTTGCTGTGATACTAAATAGCGAGCTTCACACGCATTCATTATGATGATCCGACGCAATCGCATCCGCGATATAATCTGTTAAGGTTATCGTCTTTCCGTGACGCGTGCTCGAGCTTTTTTATCCACTTATATCGCATTCAGCGCTGCTAATTTACACATATCTATGCAAACATCTATCGCGCTATTATTCCGCACCGAAAGGGCGAAAGTCTGGGAACAAACGCGCCGAGAAAACTGCGACTTACTATATGCGCAAGATTTTCTTGAACAGCGCTTCTTTCACATTTCGAAAACAGCTAGAATTTCATTATCGGTTGCGTGTGAATTATACTTTAGTATTGTGCTAGTCGGGCTGCTCAACGGAGAGCTATCGTCTTGTTCTTTCTGTAGTTAGGCTCTTTAAATATTGTTAACGCCGTATGGATTTCTATTGCCCTCCAATCGATTTTACCAACAGGCTAGGGGTCCGATTGCATAATGAATCAGGTCCTAAGTCATCAAGCGTTTTAATCAAAGTCGTAAGTCGGAGTGCGTGCGGTCATATTTGCCATGCACGAATCGAACATTCTCGACACAGATCTTAAACGCGCGCGATGCTGTGGTTAGTAACGCAAGACGGCCGGCAGGCGGCGCGTCTGTCTGCGATTGCTCTTCGCATTAGCTTATATATAGAGGAACAGCGTCCTCTCAAGACAAGAGCGCATCTTACTGCGGGTAGTCTTACTCGAGCGGCCGACAGAACCATCATCATCGTCGTCGTCGTCGTCGTCGTCGTCGTCGTCGTCGTCGTCGTCGTCGTCGTCGTCGTCGTCGCCGCCGTTAAAACCATAAAATCACTTGTAATGTAAAAAAAAACGGCAGATACAAAAATATCCGGATTGTTTAAGAAATAATGCGTCGAGCGTCCTCCAGAGGTTTGTTGCCCATACAAATTATCGCTGCGTCCAACGCCTGCATACGGCCATATATACTAATCGAGTCACTCTATATAACGCTTACATAAAATATTACGACTGTTGGCCCGCTTGGGACTGTTTACGCTTCATAAGTGATCTACATATACGGACATTGAATGAATAGGCAGCATCACTAACTAAACTGACTGAACTGAGTGCCCGCATGCTGAATAGACTAACTTGACCCACAATAAACATAACAATGTATGAGTGCGTGTGTGCGTGCAAGCGGCGAGCGTGCGTGCGTGCGTACGTCCGCGTAAACCAAACATCTGTACAATCTTAGTTGTATACATAAAGCAGGTGGCATACTTTGTAGGCGTTCACAGAGAAGCTGATCATGGGCAAGTAATCGGTGCGCTGGTGATGTGATACTGGCGACGTTTTGTGTCGATAATAAATATTGGGCTTACCGCATTAAGGGATCGACATGGAGATACTTAACGTTTCTCGGCAATATTCGAGCGTAAGTGAAATTGAGCGTAACCTAACGCATTATAGAGCAGGCGTGCAGCACGCTTCATCGCACTTGCATTATTGTATAAAGTTGTCAAATCATTTCTCAGGGGCTGCCATATAACAGGCTAAAAATATTAATGTTAATAATTCAGCCAGACGTTGTTTTATGAAATTACAATTCCCCGCTTTGAATTGCCATTACAAGACACACTACATGTGCTGCTTAGTCATATATTCTTTCTGAATGTTTCGATAAAAGCGTTTACGTGAAGTCTCTCAGGACAAATGGCTACTTTACAGTGTATTTTTTGACGCGGGAAAATACGTAATTACGAATGTGTTTCACGTATGCTTATACCGAACCGCCATAGCTAGCTATCAATACGGAGCGAACCATCCAGTTCTGCTGAACGCTGGTTATAGTTTTTGATAAAAAACAACTTCAAATCGAAATCAACATGTTTTATTTCAGAAATAGAAAAACAAAGATTTAGTATACTAATACGCCGTGGATCTATTACTTTATGTAGCGGCGACTGGCTGCTTTGTGTTACCGCATGCCACCCGAAAGAACTGTGAACAACGCCGCTTTGCCGTTAGTGCCCTCTGGCGACCAACTAATGGTTGTCACTAATGACGCTGGCGAACTGTTGTCGGTGAACCTGGTCAGGAACTCAGGATACGGGAAAGCACTGGGCCAGTCTTTCATACTCCCGGCTGCTCCCGGCGTTACGGCAAGTGCGTTAATTACGGCACGCGTAATTGATAGTTAGCGACGCTGCACGCGTATAGACGCGGCCGGATACGGAAGTGCCACGGCTCAGATAAGGACCGCGGCGACACAAATAGCGAACACTCTTAATCAACTTACCCTTGAGAATCACTTTGGTGAATTCCCTATGTGTGCGTGCGTGTTTGTGCGTGCGTGTGTGTTTGTGCGTGCGTGTGTGTGCGTGTTTGAGTGTGTGTGCGCGCGCGTGTGTGTGTGTGTGTGTTGTGTGTCTATGTGTGTGTATGTGTGTGTGTGTGCGTGCGTGATGGTGTGTGTGCGGTGTGTGTGTGTGTGTGTGTGTGTGGTGGTGTGTGTGCGTGCATGCGTGTGTGGTGTCGTGCTGCGGCCGTGTGTTGTGTGTCATGATTGACCTCGGTGTGGTGTATAACTGGCTGCTCCCGTCACCCTGCACCTCCAGTCTCAGCATCCGCGCTGTCGTGCGCCGCGCGTGTTGTGTGTGGTGTGTGTGTGTGTGGTGTGGTGTATTGTGTGTGTGTTTTTGTGTGCTGTATGTCGTCGTGTGCGTGCGTGCATGCGTGTGTGTGTGTGTGTGTGTGTGTGTCGTGTGTTATGTTGTGTGGTGTGTGTTGGTTTGCTGTCGTTCGAGTTGTGTGGTGTGTTGCTGTGGGGAACCCGACACCAGGGGTGTGCGTGTGTGTGTGTGGTGTGTATGCGCACGCCGCGTGCTGTATCGTGTTGTGTGTGGTGTGTGTGATGTGTGGTTTTTTTGTGTGTGTGTGTGTGTGTGTGTGTGTTGTGTGCTGTGTATGTGTGCGCTGTTGAGCGTGCATTGGGTGCATACGTGGTGTGCCTGTGGGCGCTGTGGAGTGCGTGTTACTACGAATCGATAAAATCGATCTTAACGTGAACGGTTGCGCCCTATATTTCGGCTAGAAAATACGATATATGGCAAAAGGTGAAGCAAACAGCGTGGCCGAGGATGGTGGTTGTCGCTATCGCGCGCCACAGAGATTGCTCCATAGTTCGTTATACTAAGCGCCGTAGGCCGTCGTTTCTGATTGTGAGACGGCGCCACCGTCACTGCGAATCGCGCGATGACTGTGCATAATGGCGAACGCGGACGAAACACGAAAAGGCTATCTAAAGCGCATATCAACTGCGTCATCTACTTACACGAATAGTGACTTCTTTAATCGTCAATTGCCCCAGCACCCCAGTGCAGTTCAATATCCGTGTATGCTATTTATGGTCCTCTATAATGTTTGCATTTGAAACAGCTGGGCTTGTCAGCAATTGCACATGCTTTAATGATTATTTACCTTTATTAGAAACTAATTTATGGCTAGAGAACACTTCAAGTATTTTGAGTATAATTTATACTCGTAATTGAGACATATTGTCACGAGTGTTTGTGCTGGGATATTGTTCGCAACTTGAATTGCCGGTCACTTCGAAGAAATGCAAAATGGAATAGATTTTGAAAATACTTACAACTTTGTAATACTAAATAATGATTACGCAAATTTTAGCTGTTACTAATATTGTCGGACCACCATATTTGTTTCGCTTTTCTTTCCGGTGTAGATTGTTCGTTCTTCATGTGAAATAACTTATGCGTTCGCCATTTGATATCGATCACTTTACATTTAGAGACAACTATCAAAATGACACCTTACGTTCCGCCACTCAGCTCGCGGACTCATGTTGGTCTCTCTCTCTCTCTCTCTCTCTCTCTCTCTCTCTCTCTCTCTCTCTCTCTCTCTCTCTCTCTCTCTCTCTCTCTCTCTCTCTCTCTCTCTCTCTCTCTCTCTCTCTCTCTCTCTCTCTCTCACGCGCGCTTGCTCGCTTGCTCGCTCTTTTCGTCTTCTCTAGCTCTATATATTTCACTCTCACTCTATCGCTTTCTGACTCGCTCTCTCTCTCTATCTCTCTCTCACACACACACTCACTCTCGCTTCTTTGTGTGTGTGTGTCTCTCTCTCTCCCTTGTTGTCAACACATTACCAGCCACGTTACTGATTGCACCACATGAATGTTACTTACCTAAGTAATGTCGTGCATTATAACATCCGGGACCGCGAGCCTAGCACGAGAGGAACGCGAATGTCAAAAATACCTGTCTCCACTTGCGTGGCTTCTAATGAAGTGGAATGCAATTAAACACCAACCTGCATGGGCTGACAGATATATGGGCTCAGCTATATCTCTGAGATGGGTATTTGTGAGGGTTTTTGTGCGTTTGAGAGGGAATCTACTTTCGTCACGTATTCTTTCGTGGTCGGAATGGGATATGCATTCGAACAATGCATGCAACGCGAAAACGCGCGCAAATCTTAGCTCACAATATTTTTATATTTTTATACAACACGCCAGCTCTGACGAATTTTCAAAGAGCGACTTTAAGGGTGACTTAAAATATACAAATCTTATCGAAAAACAGATTATTTAAAATAAACACAATCATGGCGTCAGTCGTGTGACGTATTGCGAGAGCTTGAGGCTTTGCGTATTGGATGATCGATGTCGCATAATGTATAATAGCGAGCGAAACAACCCATGCTGCTATGCGAAGCTTAAACGATTATTTTCCGTTCCAACGGCATTCTATAGATATAACGTAGAAACCGCGTCATCATGAAACGCTCCGTCAGTGTGTGAAATGAAATGGACATTGGAATTCGTCGGTACATTGTACGTAATCGCCTTTAGATAGTATACTTGAATGTGACCTCTCCATTCGCTCTCAGCCGTCGGTGCTGACGTATGCAAAAGGCTATGCGGCGCGTGCTTAAGTGATGAGGATGCGTGCTGTGCACACATTCGAGCGATGCACTGAAGTAGAAACGTCTTATCGCTGCTCACTCACGCAGTCATCATGCGAACCGCTGCGATGGCGCTATGTACATCCCTAACGCGAACATGCAGTGCCCGAGGAACAACCGCCTATAATCTCAACTGTGTACAGGCTCTCACACAATGCCGCGCTTGGCGATTCATATATTTTAACGGCTAATTTTGTTTCCATAGATTTAGACGCTTTATGCATTTGCAAATGATGCTATCGCGTCACTCTTTGCCATTAGTAAGATGGCGTTCGTTAGACGTATGTTGTGGAAGCCATTCTTGTAGTACTCCGGCCATCGTGTATCAATGTTTATCCTATTTTGATAATTTATCCGTAAATTATTTATGATATATATGTACCAGCCGTTATACAAGTTATATACGTATTCTATATATGTAAAATCATTAACTTATGGCACCTAGAACATTTATTGAACTTCATATTTCGGTCCTTTTTGAACGTGTCCAATGCATCTTCTTTCCTGCATCCCGTAGCCGTGCTGTTTTGTAATTTTGCATGAGTGTACATTTATGAGTCGATCGTGCGCATATAGTCAGCTAACGACTTATTAGCAGTCTGAAGGAATACAATCCGATCGCGTTATCACGCACAATTCCAATACGTCCGTACGAGTCTATTAGCGAAAAAAATGTGATAAGCTGCTCAATAACCTACACGATCCACCACTTATTCAATTTGTGCGAGGAGAGATGATTGATGTACGGATATTGATGACGCAGGACGTGTAGATTACGCCGCGAGTAGAGACAACACGGGCACAATGCCTGCGCCCGCCGCTGTTTGCCCCTCCAACGCAATTGAACACCGCGTGCCATTAAAATAATGAAGTTAATGGATGAATGATTCATTAGCGCCTTCTCCCGTCGTGCGGTGAACTGAATAAAACTCGTGTGAACGACGACACCCTACGCGAGACAGCCGCGACACACACACGTCACAACGTATAAGCGACTGGGTGTGCCAGTGTGAAATGTCATTAGAGAACGACAGGAGGCTGGACACGGTCGAGGGGAGAATCTCGGAGGTAAGATGTCACGAAGCTGTGGTCATAGACAGACGATGAAGTTCCGATAAACATTCTGCGAGGCACTGTCTAATATCGACCATTGCCTTCGCGTCCGTGCCAATCTTCAGCGCTTCCTATATCAAACATCTCCATCAGCCGCCGGGCACTCCCGTAATATGCCGTAGACAGAGGAGCGCAATAAATGTCACCGACGCCAGCAGCGGCCGCCGCGCGACGCCGCTACTTGACGAGTAATGACCAGCCGTTTGTCGCACGACTTTGCGACGCATCGTGAGATGATGGCAGCCTGAACTAATGAGGACCCTGATGCACGCCAGCGTCCACGCAGCGGGCATTACGGCCACTATCGACTCCTCGCGTCCCCGCCGATTTCCCGATGACCAAGCGATAGTTATGGCGGGCTCGCGGCGGCAAACACGCAAAGGGCTTAGTAAATATCATCGGCAGTCGTTGTTGGAGACGCGTCGAAGGGCTACGTGCTAATTCATCAGTATCTAGCGGAGGTTGAAACGCGCCGACGAGAGTGAATTATTTCTGCTGCCGCCTAGAGTGCGATAGGGCGGCATTTTGTTGTAACATAAATGCCGCTGTTCGACATGTGCTATTATAGTTCTGGGGAATCCGCATTTGCTATTCCAAGCGCGCAGGATATATCAAACAGTCATACACCTGGCATGCGTGTGCGCGCGCCTGTGCATGCGTACGTGTGCGTGCGTGTGTAACTATGCGTGTGCATGTGTGTGCGTAATAGCGTTCGTGCGTGTGTCACTGTGTGTGTGTGTGTGTGTGTGTGTGCGTGCGTACGTGTGGTGTGTGTGTGTGTGTGTGTGTGTGTGTGTGTGTGTGTGTGTGTGTGTGTGTGTGTGTAGTGTGTAGTGTGTGTGTGTGTGGTGTGTGTGATGTGTGTGGTGTTGTGTGTGTGTGTGTGTGGTGTGTCGAGTGAATTGCGTTGTTTGCATTAACATTCAACTTCAATTGTCGCAGAACGCCGTACCATCAGGCCAGACACGGTTTGTAGAACTAATGGTATAACCACCGCCTGCGCGTTTATACGTGAGCCTGTCGTATAGTTTACATGCGGGTAATGTCAGGCCGACTCGTCCAGCTCAATGACACCGAGGTTGCCGATTCACTATTAACTGGCCAACCTTCCAGCAGAAGCACCTGTTCCATTCTCATTATTCCAATGACTTCAAACTACGTGATGAACCATGCACATATGCGGCAGATGTTGTGTGTGGTGTGTGTGTGTGTGTGTGTGTGTGTGTGTGTGCGTGCCGTGGCGTGCGTGCCGTGGCGTGGGTGTGTGTGGTGTGTGCTGTGTGTGTGTGTGTGTGTGTGTGAGTGTGTGTGTGTGTGTGGGTTGTGTGTGCGTGTGTGGTGTGGGTGTGGTGTGGGGTGTGTGGTTGTGGCGTGCGTGCGGTGCGTGCGTGCGTGCGTGCTTGCGTGCGTGCGGCTGGCGTGCTGTGGTGTGTGTGTGGTGTGTGTGTGTGTGTGTGTGTGGTGTGTGTGTGTGTGTGTGTGTGTGTGTGTGTGTGTGTGTGTGTGTGTGTGTGTGTGTGTGCCGTTACGCGTGAACTATTAGCGCCTGCTAATGCACGGCTAGGTAATTGCCTACCGTAGTTACTCACCGCGGGTTAGCATGTCTAGCTGTCGCAAGCAGTGACTTTCGGCACAGAGTAGCGTGAATTGGCGACATGGCCACGATAGAATGCACCTGTGATCGTCACGATGCATCTTATTAGTCGCTTTAATTTTAAATTAAACTCGAATTTTTGCGCACGCCTGCACGCATATTTCGCTGCCTTATCTCGCGGTAAAAAGAGTAGCAACAATTTCCTATAGCGATAATGCGTAGTAAACCTACTTGAAACGCAACCTACAAGCAGCGTTTACGTCATGCAATTTTTTTAATTAGTTTGTATGATGTAACACGTGATTAGCCTGTCATTAGCAAATTCGTTTGACTTTTCTTGCGAAATTAAATTTCGAATATGATCAATAAACAGAAAGCTGGCATCTCATCGTATTCACTTGAAGGCTCTATAGGATATCTGCTGTTGTGTTTGTTCATGGACAGTCCTTGCAAAATTAGCATTAACCTACTGTAATGCATTATTTTTGGTACAGAGTTACGCGCACGCGCACAACGAAACATTTTAACGCGCCAGCAAACTGTTGACAACGTGCTATACAAATGCAATGCTAGTATAAAGCCATCTTATCTCATTGCTGTGCGTTACCACATTGTTACGTACTGGCATATGGTCATTGGTTACGTCTGATAATAATGTACGTCTAAACAATATAAATAATGTACTAGGCAGTGTATTTAGTAAATTCTTATATTGTTACACATTGACATATTGTTACGTGTTGAGATAATAGTAGGACATGCCGACACATTGTTACGTATTGCTGCATTATTACTTTATTTGTATACGGTTGATAAGTGTTCGTGTTCGCGTGCTGCTGTTATTGCATTGTTTGTCAATCTATAGCAAATGGCGTTTACATAGAAGCAACCAAGTTTTCCTCTCTGATAGATCGTCGCTCGGCGACTTCCACTCTGAATAGCCGTGACACGTGCTGTTGACACATGCATTCACCAACGAACCATGGAAAAGTAGTTTCGCGTATTCAAAACGCAATGTCGCCCACCGAAACCAACTATAGGAGTCACCCACGAAATATTCTTGTCTATTTGCATTGAGCCATGTAAAAATTCCTGCTCGGTGTCTCAATGCATGAAACGAAATAGAACTGCGTAGAACAGTAAAGTGTGGGCGACGGATGAATGTGCTCGCGTGTTATTGATGCTTGGTGCGTGATGGCAGTCATATATGATACAATTGCCGCTCATATAATACAAACATGGTTAAAATGGCTATTATAGTTTCTGCTTTTCCGATGTCTGGGTTTTTCATACTAAGGTAACTTGGGCATCATATCTTTCAGCCCCACTTTCACGGACAAAATTGCTTCGTAATTACAAAATGGCAAGGTGTAACAGTGGAATAACCACATTTGCACTTCCTCGAAATGCACATGGCAGTGCAGAAAAGTTCAGAAATGTTTTAATGCACATCTTACAGCCATGTAATGACGTCATTCCACTGCGTATTAAATAGAAATGGTTTGAAAGAAGAACGCAATCAACCATTACACCACTCATCCCGCTTTCAAGATTATTCAAGGTAAAAGAGTGTATATGTGCCACAAATAGATTACGGAAATCAATATAAATAGAAAATAGATATAAATTTGCTTTAAAAAATTGTTCGTATATTGCCCGTGCGTTCTACAACTGTCATGTCGTAATATGGCGCAAGGTCATTTTTCCATGCAGCAGATCAGCGATAGTAAAAAAAATTCCAGCACGTAATTTTGATGAGTACACAATGTTTTCATGCAGAATCTGTCTGAGAAATGTTCATAAAATTATTATTTATCTTTATCGCAATCAAGCATATTACTGTGCGAGATCGGTATGAAATAATACCAGATTTAACTGAAATTAAATCCAAAAGTTACGCCAGCCTTGCCATTGTAACTTGTGTGTATACGTTCGTATATCTCCCATACGAGAGCCTGTGCAAACTCGATTTTCTACTGCCGAATAGTATTTTACATAATTCTAAGTTAATAGCGAGATGCTCGTATTATTTTGGTTCTCTGCACGCAAATACAGCCGTGATTCTCCTACGGATAGAGCAATTTGCATGATAGATCTAAAATGTTATGACAAGACGTGGCGTGGCTAAAAACAAACCAATTTCAAGTAAAATATTTACACTTCAGCTCCGTATGAGTACATAATAAATGGCGCAGATTCGAGAAAGAGTTTTATTAGCATGTCGCCGAGCAATAGCGTATAATAACCAGACGACGCCTACATTGGAGCTATCGATTTCAAAGCCTATGACGTAGTTTCACGTTGCCGAACAACAAGAACCTGTCTAAACAGCAGCGGGATGATTCCTTGGGATGTGTGTTCAATCGATCTGTGAGTGTCTGTTCTCGTTTGCTAATGCGTTTCTCGCTAACGAGATGACCATCTGTCCACCTGTAATTGTTATTGAACACGGATGCATGACCAAACCGTCGGATCTAAACGCAAAGGCGCCCGTATCCCGTATCCCGTATCCCAAATCCCAAATCCCCGTATAGGCTTCAGCCACTAACCCTCCAGTAACGAACAATCTTAACTTAGGTACGAGCCGAGTTTAAACTGGTTAAATACGATGCAGTCGTCAATTTAGGTCGTCAAGTCCACAGGCAAACCTTCGAATGAATCCGCTATTCTCATTCATTTGTTTGACTATATCGTGTAAGTTTAGTATAGTATAGCATAGCGTAGCATGGTATAGCATAGCATAGCATAGCATAGCATAGCATAGCATAGCATAGCATAGCATAGCATAGCATAGCATAGCATAGCATAGCATAGCATAGCATAGCATAGCATAGCATAGCATAGCATAGCATAGCATAGCATAGCATAGCATAGCATAGCATAGCATAGCATAGCATAGCATAGCATAGCATAGCATAGCATAGCATAGCATAGCATAGCATAGCATAGCATAGCATAGCATAGCATAGCATAGCATAGCATAGCATAGCAT
>NW_014577072.1:907224-917112 GCF_000485595.1 Priapulus caudatus
TGTGTGTGTGTGTGTGTGTGTGTGTGTGTGTGTGTGTGTGTGTGTGTGTGGAGGGAGGGAGGGCTGCGCATCCTATCATCTGATCTTGTTTCTCCCAATTAATGCTGATCTCTTGTGGTGGATATTGTTGTTGACATGGCTGTTGTTACTGATTGTGTAAAGTCTACCTGGTTCGATTTTAAAGAGCTTGGCTTCCGTCTAAACTGCTGTCCATAGATGTACACAATGTGTTTGTATATATCTATGTGCTGTCAGTCTACCGATTTAAAACTGTGTTTACTAGCCTTAGTGATTAATTAATGTAAGCATCTCTAGAACATTTTATAAAATGACAATCTAGCCACTCTGGATCATTCTCTACGCACTACTAATACTTCTATAAATAACAAAATTTACTTATTGTTGCTACCTAATAGTATAACGTGTCATTGCTTAAAGGTATCTTAATGTTAATGTAGACATATTATGTTTTTTTTTATTATTACCAATATCCATCTGAAAACGACTGAAACATTCGAGATGTAATTATTTTAAATGCATTGCAGCAATTTGATCACAAAGATAATTGGTTCTACGGTACATCCTTGTCTAGCTCTATAAAAGCGTAATGAAGCTACGTAACCAAGAATACCGTCAGTAACTATTTCAATCCCAACGCGATATTGGCAGGCGTGTAGTGTTCGCACTGGGTCTTTGTTTGAGATGAAAGCTTGGCTGAAAGTAACGCATGGACGCGTGGCGTAGGATGACAATCTTATGCCCCCATCCCAAGGGTGCGACAGTAAAGTTAAGAGAGAGACAAAATAAGCTGAGCCGACGTAACTCAACGGGAGGCGACGTGTCTCCGAGACGAAACTTCGTCGCTGGTGTCATGACTATGCAGCATTTATTAAAGACAAAGAAATTGTACAGACATCTGAGCGATGTGAGTGCTGATGAAAGGGGTTTCACCTCGCGCACGAGACGAGTGCACACGAGTCCAATCAAGTTTCGGAAATGAGTGCGTTTTGTTCAGCGAAGGCCTGAAAAACAACCTCTGATGGGTTTAGTTGGAGACATAACCTCTGCTGTCTCCTCTCTCTCTAAAGCCACGGAAAGATTAATCCGAGACCCATAGACCATACAGGAAGATCAATCTCATTGATTGAATTTAAACGCAATCTATCTAGAGTTTATACTAACACTCCTCCTTTCTCTTTCTCTCTCTCTCACACACACACACACACACACTCTCTCTCTCTCTCACTCAGTATGTGTGGCAAATTAAGCTAAGTACAGTGTCTATGCGTGTGCACACACTGTCTATTTCTCATGCATTGTACGCTAACTCTCTTAATTTAATATGCAATGGATCTGCTTCATGTTTTACGCGATCATGATGTTACTCTTTAACTAGTATGACTGCGCTTTGCGTTAGTATAACTCCCACCACTCTATTACAGCTTCGTCCAGTCAGTAATAATTCTTGTACAATAATGTAGAAACACCAATTCATGCCTGGCGCGGCCATATAGAGATTCAACGGCACGTTTGGTTTGTCTTGGTTTGTTTGTCTTTGGTTTGGATTGCGACTGGTTAAATGCGTGATCATGATGTTATCAACAAATATTTACGGGTAATAGTCACGGTACCATTGTAAGCGATCGTATTTCTTTGCTCTAACAACGAGAGAATAATATAGCTAAGTAACTAACAGCACCGACAGAAGCGTAAATTATTACTATAATCACGGAAATGTGTCATCGCTTATATTATGTCGACAAATAAGCATCATTGATTTTCCTACGTTGTTGTAGTTGTTTTATTGACGGTTTATTTCTCTGCTCGGTCACTATATAGCGTCATTATATTAGAGACATATTAGTTTAATGGTCGGCACTCTGTTAGTTCAGGTTCATTAAGGTGATATATAGCGATAGTGGCCAATGTCTACATCCAGCAAGCGCTTTTTGTGCGGAATATTATTTACATAGTTCCACGCTAGTGTTTGTTGATGCATGCATTTATGAAGATCAATAGACATTGCTTAAAGTACGCTTAGTTAATAATGTTAGGTAATATAACCTCTTAAACGTGTTAGCACTGATTGACTTTATGAAAATCATAATGCGATATGTGAAGATAGCTCATTCTCATGCAGGAAAAGAAATCAGGTTTATCAAAATATATAAAGAATCGGCTCAATGACATTTTGTTCATCAATCAGAAAAGGGACGGACGGTTTAGTTGCCGAGTAGAGAAATTTGACTGAACGAGGCAAATGAGTATATACAAGGTGTTTGTGGTTTTCTGATCTTTAGACTATCCTAAACCAGAATCCACCGGGTGCCACATTGGCACCCTTGGGCCATTTTTTTATCATAAAAAATGCAGAATGTATATTTTCCCATTTGAGTGCGTATAAATTAAGAGGGTAGGCATGCTAAACTTGCAATAACTTCTGTAATATTCGGGCACTCTTCAAACATCTAGTATTGTTTTGCTCATGTACAATCCTAGACTAATTACACCCACGACATATGACCATCAGAAGCCAAGAATTCAAAATGGCCGTCACAAACCATCAGCGAAGCCATAGCTTGTCAATCCATTACACATATATTATAAAATCATTCTGCGTTAAATTAGTCTTGAGCAAATAAATTGTTGAGTATGCTCAATACAAATTTAACTTGGAACGATTTTATAAAATAGATTGTGAAATATTTATATGACCTCATTAAACAATTAAAATTGTTTTATGAAGCTATTTGTTAAAAGCAACTACTGAGTGCATATCTGTCCACCTATCTGTATATGCCATAACGATAAGCCAGTAACTATGAATCTACAGGTACATTCTGGAAAAATAACAGTTTAGGTCCGCCTACGGTTTAGTACGTACCTGTCTGGCACTCGGTGGATTCCGGTTCAGGCTAGTCTAAAGATCGGGAAACCACAAAAAAACACTTTTACATACCCGGATGCAACGTTCAGTCATTTGTCAATCAGACTAATTAGAGAAAGCGGAAAATGGGGAAAGCAACAGACTGGAAGTGGTCGGCGAAGGAAAGGATGAGCAGGCGCGTGTGTGCGCGCGCGCGTGTGTGTGTGTATGTGTGTGTATGTGTGTGTATGTGTGTGTGTGTGTGTGTGTGTGTGTGTGTGTGTGTGTGCGTGTGTATGTGTGCGTGCGTGCGCGCGCGCGTGTGCGTGTGTGCGGGTGTGTCTGCGTGTTAGGGGGGGGTGCTTGTGAGCGCATGTGTGTGTATGTGTATGGGGTGTCGTTAGACGTCTCAGGTCACGTTTCGGCTCACGACAGTACATAAACGCGACAATTTCCGAGGCGTTTGATCTGCTGACGAATCTAATTTATCCCGTTAGTCAGTTTAAACGGAATGATTTACTAACGACAGAGGCTGCTTATAATTGCGAGCGTTCTTTGCTACGCCGATGCATTTCTTGTAACTAGTGTACTAACTGCTGCCTGGTGTGTATGTGAGCGTGTGGGTGCAAGGCGCAAGTATACTATATATATATATATTATATGAGAGAAGATCGTGCAGCATCTATGATCGTAATTATGGCGATAAGATCATTCGCTATGATTTTATAATAATTATAAGCATGAAAACATGTGTGACGGCGCGGGTGAATCGAGAGTCGGGGAAATAGAGATTCGGGGAGCGAAATTCGGGGATAGCGTTCGGGGGAAAAAGTACCGAACACCGAAACCGCAGAAACCACCGAATGCCGAATGCCGCGAAGCATTGAGTGCGCAAGGCACCGAGCACGCAAGGTAGTACGGAACAGTCGAGAGGGTGACTGTCGCGCGCAGTAGACGCGGCGCGAAGTAGCGTACAGAGACTAGCATTCGGGCTACGGATATAATGATTCGCGAGTGTAAATAGTGTTCGGGGTAGAGTTTGCCGAAGTGTTGATTTAGTACCGCTGCTCAGCGAATAGTTCGTTCGGGGCAAGCGGAGGGGCGAAACGGTAGTAGAAGTGGAAGGACGCAGTGAAGGGAAGAAGCTAGAAATAGCGGGGAAGGATGTTATAATAGAGTTCTTCTGTGCAGTTTATTGTAATAGTAAGAAGATTCTGCGGAATCGATAAGAACCGTATTTTGGCAAGGTAAATTTAAAGGACAATTGATGTCAAATTTTATAACTTCTGTAACGTTTTTATACATAGAAATACATTCAATAACGTATTCCATTTCAAATCCGGCGCCCAATTTGTAAGAAACACATGAATATTAATCTAGGTCATGTGACGTCATAGCCCCCCGTTGAAACACGCCATTATATAGCGTAACAGTGCTAACACGCTATAGTATACGTTATGCTAGGTGAAAGTATTGTTACAGCATACAACAAACATGTAGCCTGTAAATGTACTTATATTCATGTACATACATATTACCTGTGTAGATAATGCATTCACGGTATATGTACATGACTTGCGTAGAGATGTTTGTACATGTACAGATACATATGTGATTCTGACCGAGCGTGATAAGCCCGGTGATCAGTGTACTCGCATGCCTCACCTGGTCTAGCGTCGAACTGGTCTACAATAACCCTGATCTTCTCATTCTCATGGCAGCATATACATTCAGGTGCTGTACTCATTAATTCACAAACACTACAAGAACACCAGTATTTGTCTACAGTCCTATCTGGTACCGAAGCTTCCATTCCGCCATGTTGTGACTGTTCTGATTCTTGAGAAGTTTGTGCCGACTCTTCGCGTTGCTTTTTCAGACGATTCTCCTCAATTTCTTCTCGTGTATATTCAGGCTCAAACCTATATCCAACTGGTAAATCACTATAAATATCATCATCATCATCTGAGTAATCACTAGAATCATTGAAATTATCGCTTTCTGTCTCCATCTTATACACCACACGCACTATGTCTACATAATGGCGTGTTTCAACAGGGGGCTGTGACGTCACATGACCTAGACTAATATTCATGTGTTTCTTACTGCGGATTTGAACTGCGGGCGCCGGATTTGAAATGGAATACGTTATTGAATGTATTTATATGTATAAAAACGTTACAGAAGTTATAAAATTTGACTTCAATTGTCCTTTAACATCACATAACATCCAGCGTGGACCGGTCAGCTGGTAAACAGGAACAGCCAATCACGGGGCTCGGCCAGTAAACGAGCAATCGGTTGATCACGTGTTAGGTTGGCGTACGTGACAGAGTGCCCGTGCGCGTGATTTTTTTTCCTAGGTCAATCAAGAACATAGAGCTCTAGTGAGCGCTGCTATTGGTTGAGCTTGTTGCGTCGCTCAATTACGTCACAGTGTCGTCATATTCATAGCACATCCAAAATTAAAAACTCCAATAAACCTCAATAGCCGAGCGAGTACAGCACGTAATTCAGGGCTGAAAGGTCGGTGGATCGAATCCATCCGTTTTTTAATTATTTTCTTGTTTTCTGTATTTTTCTATCTTTATCCGTTTAACAATTTTTTTCCAATTAACGCAAATATTTACATGATTTATTTACAACAATTTAATAACAACAATTTTTTATATATTTTTTTAAATAGGGTTAAGGTTTGGGTTAGGGTTAGGGGTAGGGTTAGGGTTAGGGTCACAATGCAGTGAATGCACAATAAAACAGGAGTTTGAGGCACGTGATTTGTATCAACCAATGGCAGCGCTCACTAGAGCCCTATGTTCTTGATTAACCTAGGAAAAAAAATCACGCTGCCCGCGTCACGTTAGCGTGAGCTGTAATAGGTTACTGAGGGCTGACTCATGATGCAGATTCCCGCTCGGTATAAAAGGACACCGCGCGCCTGAAACGAGGGCAGACTTCTAGAGATTTCAACAGAAGCGAAGGACTTCTAGAGACTTAATTCTAGGAGAAACTTCTAGGAACTTCTCAGAGAGTACACACGGAGAGACTTCTTAGAGTTCTCGAGGGAATAGAGGGTTTGTGTAGGGAGTTATCCAGGAGCCTACTGATTTGTATTTCGGAGTTAGCGAGTAAACTATTGTGTGGGAGATGTATTTCTGGAATTAACACCAGCGCCGAAACGAGGGAGTACGACTCAGAAAGCTCTATGAAAGCTGCTCGTTTGACCACCCAATTTCACGCCCAAGTTCAGCGTGTATCTTCCCCATTCTTTCGTTGTGGCAATAAACATCATTCACTCTTAGCACACGTTTGCCTGCGCCTTCATTTCTCCTCACGTCTACACGTCAATCTTCACATCTACACGTCACACCATCTCATAAGTCTTACACAACGCACGCGCGGAAGAGAAATCTTTCGCGTGAAGATGTACTACCGACGCAGCGAACACTACCGAAGAGGATCGTTTTAGAGGCGGCGGTTCTACTTGCGAAGCTGCGCGCACCTTTCGGGGCGCGAAACATTCGGGGCGCGGCAGAGAAGCGGCCGACGCCGTTACACATGATTCTATAAATATGGCTGCCATAGAATTGTATGCGCTTCGGCATATATGCAGGCAAAACTGAAATCGTACTAACGTTACTAGGCTAATCTCATCATGCTGGAAACAAGGTAGAGAAGTGACGATTCGTCATACAGCTTTTAAACTTGCTGACGAGATATTTTAGGTTACACGAAATAACGACGGCAGTTTTAAAGTAACCTAACGCCTATCCTGTTGAATTTCCAAACCATATCCTGAACGAAATTGTTTAAGATACTACTTTATTACTATTTCTTACCTTACAGTTAATCTTATTTCGCTCTTCCCTTGTCTGCAATCTCATCTACGTTTTCGTCATAAACCCTTCCGCATTATTTTTCTATTTTTTTATTTACTTCACTGATTCTTCGCCTCGTCATTTGGCTTTTTGTCGCTTTCTTCTCCGTATAAGATATATATATATATATATATATATATATAATTCTGCACATACGTCTTCACATGTTTCTCTCCGACCTTCATATTCGTTTCTTTCCTATTCGTCTTTTACTAATTATCTCAGCTTCCTCTTTCTCTTCTTCTTCGTCCTCCTCCTTCTTGTCATTTCCCTATTCCTTCTCTACTTCGTCATTCTCCGCTGCTACCTCTTCCTTGTCGTTGTCCTCCTCCTCCTCCTCCTCCTCCTCCTCCTCCTCATCATTATCATCATCATCATTATCATCATCATCCGCATCCTCCCCTCCTTTTTTTCCTTCTCACCCATCTAGACGCTATGGGATATATATTTCCTGCAATGTTTCATTAGTAGATAGTCAGGCAGACCAAAACATTCACTAAATTCTTATGAGCAATCATTTAAGCTTACAGAAAAGCGCGTGTAATATAGTTAACTCAGCGCGCGTTGTGGGCTGCCTATAAAGAGAGTAGATGAAATGGGGAATTCGGTCTAGCGTGGGCGCACATAAGCCCACCAGAGCCGTATATAGAGAGTCTCTATTTACGGCTCTGACGCCCACCGCTTGCGTGCGTTTGCGTGGGTGAATGTTCATCTGCCTGCGTGACTGTGCACTCAGTACCGAGAACGTCCCTCCCTCGCGTGATTCGAACTGAATTGGATTAATAAATATAATCAGTATAGCGGACGAACGGGTAAAACCTACTACAAGTGCGCTCTAATAAGCTCGCTCCGTAATATTTCCCGAATACTGGAGAGTAATTTACGAATGCCTGACGATTTCATATCGTAAGAAGGTGATCCGCATAAGATGCCGCTCTACCAGCGTCTTCGAAGAGACGAAATGGCGTTCACCGGCACCGCAGGGCGAGCAATGCCGGAAGCTAGCGCGTGCCACATTATAGGCAGAGTTATTCGAGCCATCCTTTTGATCATATGCGCGCACACATCATTATTAACTTGCTGTTTATCGGGGTTATTGCGCGCACGTTTAAGCAAGTTTTAAATGCTATTCTCCGTTTGAGTGTTGCATTATAGCAGACTTATTCAGTTATCAACTTAATCGAGATCAATAGGTCACGTGATAGAAGAAAGTACAACGTCCGTCTATGGAACGATGACTGTTATGCGGTTTTATCAACACAGAACAAGGCAGAGACGACGTACGCTCGTTTCTTTAAACCACAGGCCCATTTCGTGAGTATTCATCTGGCCTATAACTGAACCCAGTATGACTCAACTTAACCCAGCGTAATAACGCGTAATTAGCCGGCGTAATAACGCTTGGCAATGCGTGCCGGGTCGGACTGAGCCACACAGGTGGACAGGCTTTATATATATATATATATATATATATATATATAATATATAGCCTATTATATATTTAGGCTCTGTAATTGCTGCACGTAGATCGGCCGCCGATGTATCCAAACGATGTCAGCAAAAATCATGAAAACAGCGCGTGCGTCATCAGCGTCGACGACTACTAACTAGCTGTAATTAGCCCGACCTTTCCTCAAGCGCATGTCGCGCTTACTGCCTGATCGTGCGTGCCTGCGTGCGCGCATGTGTGTGTGCGTGTGTGCGTGCGTGCGTGTGTGCGCGCGTGCGTGCGTACATGCGTGCATGCGTACGAGCGTGAGTGCGTGCTTGGTTGCATGCGTGTGTGCACAGTCCAAGCTGAACTCGTTGCGAATGCCAGATTGTCAAGCGGACACTGCGCATTTATGTGTAATTATCTGCATGTCAGACACTTATTATTTACCTTTTACCTCTAGCATTACAGTTCCATTAACGCCGATCTAATGAGATAAATGAAAGCGAAAGAACGGGAGAAAGCACGTGAAAGAGAGAGGGAGAGAGCGAGCACAAGAGAGAGAGGGAGGGGGGAAAGAAAGAGAGCGAGATAGAGATAGAAAAATGAGGCGAAGGGAAGAAGAGTGTGAAAGAGAAAAAGAGAAGGGAAAGAAAGAGGAATGGAGAGAACGGATATAGGAGCTGGGATACGAAGAGAGAGAGGAGCTGTGTTGGAAAGAAGGGGGAATAAATACGTCAGGAGGCTTCGTGCGATAGTGTTATAACGTCCGTATCGTCAGAACACCACAGGTGACAAAATTAATTATCACAGCTGAGGAAGTTATATTTTAATGGCAGCGCGCACCAAATTAACCCAATTACAAAAAGGCATGCGTAACAGAAGACCAGAGTAAAAGCTTAACGCTGACATGAAGTCAATCATATAGGCAATTAACGTGTGTGCTATCTAGTTGGATAAAACGTGTTAGAAAAATCGACAATATCAATATCAATATCAAAAACATCTATGAATAATTTATATATCGTTTGTTTTCGTAACGAAATGAACGCTGAAATGCGCAACATGACAAATTGGATAAGATTTCAGTGAAACGATAGAACCATCAACGAGGCTAGCTGGTAGCGACGTTATTGGATGTGAATCGTGTATTAAAATCATATTCAGCAGCATGTCGCTCATCGCAAAGTTTTATTAGTAGGTTTTTATCGAATTAGAATTCTCGCGGTACTTCGCCTGGCGTGAATAAGCGTGAGCGCGGCGGTTATTGCGGTTTTAAGCTTCCGGATACACAAGCTGCTGACGAGAAATTAATTGCATGTGTGCATAATAACGTCAAATTATCGTTTGACTTTACCGTGCTCTCTTCTATACCTGACTTTACTTTTGCCTTCCGTTGTCTCACACATTGACCTTGTACAGCTAAGGACACATGCCTGCAGGCGTTATTAGCAGTTAATCGTCTTTACATTGACAAGTTCTAATAGAAGGCTTTTATGTGAGAGAGAGAAATGAAGAGGGCTAGCGAGAGAACGAAAGAGAAAGAAAGGAACAGATAGACAGACAAAGATATATCTATATCTATCTATCTATCTATATCTATATATATATATATATAGAGAGAGAGAGAGAGAGAGAGAGAGAGAGAGAGAGAGAGAGAGAGAGAGAGAGAGAGAGAGAGAGAGAGAGAGAGAGAGAGAGAGAGAGAGAGA
>NW_014577072.1:917122-923629 GCF_000485595.1 Priapulus caudatus
AGAGAGAGAGAGAGAGAGAGAGAGAGAGAGAGAGAGAGAGAGAGAGAGAGAGAGAGAGAGAGAGAGAGAGCGCGCGCGAGCGAGAGAGAATGAGATAGAGAGAGAGATAGAGATGTGTAGAAATAGACAGAGTGAGCGAAAGAACAACATTGGGAGTTGCAATATGAATCGGGAAATCACTAAAAGCGTTAAGCATTGGTGTAACTCAATCTAACGTTCTAGTCTATAAATCGTCGTAGACGTAACATAATACACTATATGTCGTGAAATAGTGCACCATGCGATAGGTCGGTCGCTGATGCGCAAACATAGCCGGTTATCGATGCTGTCGGTCGCGGACATACACGTAATTTATCACACGCTCTTTAGATTGGCACCGAGTTTGCATTACAATTACGTCCCCCGCATTAATTCTGTAAACACCACATGCGTGGAAACATGACGTGGTATACGCGTGAAATGTACCAACCTGTGTGAAGTGGAGTCGCAATAACAAAGATACATTAGCATTGCACACTTGGAATATAGTGCTGTGTCATGGATTGACATATACTTAGTAATAATAAATTAGGTTTACATTTCCATGACTATAAAGGTGACGAAACATTGCTTATATGGTGATATATGTCTTATTATGAATAATTATGATAAACAAACATGATTAATCTTGCTGATTTACCTCCGATACTGTGTATCACTATATATCCGTGAGCTTGCCTATTTAATTGTAAAATAAAAAGTTATAAAAAATTAAATTTTGACGCAAACTTAATCTGCTCTTGTATTTTCTGTGTTTGCAGATGTCGGATGCCCAGGACACGCCCAACGACAAACTTACGGGAAACGAAGCTGTCGCCAACCAGGCAAACGGCGTGGCCCCAGTCGTAGAGGAGAAGCGCCACCTGGGTTCACTCGCCAAGGCTGGCTACCACCTTCCTGTGGAGCCACTGTACGTGAACTACAAGCGTAACCTGGCTTCTCTCGCGCGAAGTAACCAGCTGCCACAGTTCTACATGCACAGCTACGGCAAGCGCGAATACGACTACGGGCTCGGTGACGACCTTGACGAGGAGAGCATAGAAAAGCGCCATCTTGGATCGCTGGCTAGAAGTGGGAACCTGCCCGACTTCTTGCTGCACAAGCGCGATGTCGAAGAGCCCGCCGACATGTACTACAGTCCCGTGGAGATGGAAAAGCGCCACCTGGGTTCACTCGCCAGAGGCGGGCACATGCCGTCGTTCTTGATCGGGACGAAACGGTACGATGACGTCACTACGGACTTTGGAGCGCACGACGACGACGCCGAGGTGGACAAGCGTCATCTAGGGTCGCTCGCGCGGAGTAAAGGCCTGCCAAAATCTTGGGGCTACAGACCTAAGAAGGACGATTCATACGAGGATGGGGATAACGAACAAGACAAGCGCAACTTGGCATCGTTGGCTCGAAGCGGATCCATGCCGTGGACGGGGAGCAACACCCCCGAGAGAAGAGATGATGACGGCTTTTATGGGGATGATTTGGGCGAGCCCGAGAAACGCCATCTTGGGTCCATCGCCAGAAATGGTGGATTAGGAAGCTTCTATCGCAGCAAGCCAAAGAAAGATTACCTCAATAACGCAGATGAAGCCCTTGATGATGAGGAGGTCGAGAAGCGTCACCTAGGCGCGTTGGCAAAAAGTAATAGATTGCCATCGTTTCTGACAGGGGCAATGCCGAAGAGAGATGAGAGTGAAGAAGACGAATTTGATCCCGAGAAGAGAAATCTAGCTTCACTAGCTCGATCAGGATATGGATATCCCGGACACGAGACCTCACGCATCGACAAGAAACATATTGGCTCCCTTGCTAGACTGGGCAAGCTGCCATCATTCTACAGCCAACAGGCCTCAGAGTTTGAAACACCGGACAAGAAACATATTGGCTCTCTTGCTAGACTGGGCAAGTTACCTTCGTTCTACACCCAACAGGCCTCAGAATTTGAGACACCGGACAAGAAGCACATTGGCTCTCTCGCCAGAGGAGGCCACTGGCCGTTTGGCAAGAGAAACAAGAACGCTGTCGCTGCCGACGAAAACACTGACGCATCTGATGACGGAAACTACAGCCGACGGAAACGCAATATCGCGTCGATCGCGCGGTACGGCAGCTTCCCGTTTGGCCTGACCTACGCCGACCACGACGACGACGACCACGACGAATATCGCGTCGATCGCGCGGTACGGCAGCTTCCCGTTTGGCCTGACCTACGCCGACCACGACGACGACGACGCCGTCATGAGCGATCGCTTCTACGCCGACAAGCGAACGATAGCCTCCCTGGCGCGACACGGGGGCTGGTGGCCGAAGCGCCTAAGCTCCTACCATCACGCCGGCCTGGCGCGCAGCCACAGCAAATATGACAAGTAATAAACACTCTGTCCGCAACCTGAGGGTCACAGCATGACGTCCGCGGCATGGCGCTGCGGTCGTACGAGGGCGAGACAAGGTGTTTATCATTTGACATATTTACGCGGCTCCTCGTCGAGCGGCGCGGCACATCGCGTTGGGTTTATTTATTATTCATACCTAAAAATTGGGTGAGCAATAAACGGACAGCCTGATCCCTATTAGAGGTATTTACTTTTGTAAATAAGGCCGCAGTTGTGGTAGACGTAGATGATCACATCACAGAAAATCGGTTGAAATAGTTACTCGCTATTTAGTAACGGTCTGGGTGCGATCGAGGCATATCAAATTGTAAAAGAGAAGATGAGCTGTCAGTTTTAGCTGATTCTATATGTGCCCTGTCACATTAGATGTGATAATATAGGTTTTACGTTATTGATTCATTGATAGGTTGGTATTAGATTTCAAGTAGGCTAGTGAAACATATACGACCTACAAACAATGCAATTTTTATTGATTTTTATGTTATCCTGCGCTCTTCCGTTACACTTGAGCCTATATTCGTCTCAACCACACACTCTCCCCCCCCCCTCTCTCTCTCTCTCTCTCTCTCCTTTCCTCTCGCTCTCCTGCTCGGCTTCTCTCTCATTCATCTCTTCTCCCTCTCTCTCTTCTCTCAAATCTCTCTCCACTCTCGGTCTCTCTCTCTCTCTCAGATCTCGTCTCTCTCTCGATGCTCTGCTCTCGTCAGCCGAAGGAAATCTCCTCTCTCTCTCATTGCTCGTTTGTCTCTCTCTTTTCTCTCGCTGCAGCTTTCTCTCTCTTTTTCTCCGCGGTTCGCGCTATCATGCATTGCCTCTCCTCTCTCATCTACTGCTCGTCTCTCTCTCTCTCCCTGTTCACTCCACCTCTCGCTTTCTTCTTCTTCATTCTTCTTCATATCTCTTGTTCTTCTCCCCATCTCTATCTTGCTCGTTCACTCGCTCTCTCGCTTTCATGCAATCGCAAAATTAGTAAATCGACTGTAACCAATTTTTGTGTCCTAGATACTACCAATTTTTGTAGCTGTAACAATGCGTAGATCTCGTGTGTGTGCGACTGCTCGCCTAAGCCTGCTAACATACTTTTGCCAAATGAGTAACGACAAACGCATGGAAATTCTCCCGATGTGCGTTGTAAGTGTTACGCGTACGTGCATGCGTGCGAGAGTGCGTGCGTAATTTTATGAAGAGATAGGACTATCACTCTAGAAGATGGAACTGCAAAAATCAAGTTCAAAAGCGGATTTCCGTATTTTTCGTTCAATCAATCTCCCGGATAACTTTGATGCGCCGGTGTTACGAAGTATCCCCATTACTGGCTGCCAGTCCCGCCAGTGCTTCAGACTAATCAGCTATATCGTACATCAAACGAAAATGAACAAATTGAGTTAGAAACTAACAAACATGCACGCGGGAGTCTCCTTGCCGAATATCTACATGACAATGTACCGCTCGCCGAAACGAATACTATATATATATAACCACTAGGAGATGTTTTCATTCGTAGTTAAAGTCAACTAGTTAATAAAATCGATGCCGGCTCGACGGTCCGTCACTCGGAAAAGTCAATTGATGAAATTCGCGATGTTTTCCCTCTTCTACATTCAGGGGGAATGTTGCTGCCGCCTGCCATCGCAACGCCATCTGTCGGACACATACAATGCAATCATAGATTTCCGTTCGTGTATGAGTCCCGACATGAGTATTATGTTATGATAGATCAAAACGAGTAAGGCCCATCACGAATTATCAAGTACCATATCAGAAATGCAATATGTAAACAAATATTCGAAATCGTAGCCATGTATTTACTGAGAAATTACAATAAACGTTGGTTGAAACACGTGTAGTTTGGCATAAGCAACATAATATATAGCAAACAACGTGGTAATTAATATATTGTGAAATATTTTGCAAGGGTGTACTCGAAATGAGGCAAGCGCGAATGGCCAGATAAATATTCATATACTACTTGTCTACTACACATATCACACGCACACATACGTTTGGCTGATAGATGTAGATAGTTAGGGTGAAAGATATGACATCGGAGAGAAACTCGTAGGTTAGTGACGGTGCTGAATAAAAAAAGAGAGAGTATAAGAGCTATAGGGAGAGGATTGGGGAGGAAGGGCGAAGGGATAACATCTAACACAGGAGTAAGCTGACACACAGACACACACGCACGCAGGCACACACACGCACTCACGCACATGCACGCACGCGCGCGCATATATATATATATTCTCAGAAAGCTAATTCGTTAGTAATCGTTTAGACTAAGTATGTTTTTATGCACTGAACTGACTATCCACACCGATGAAATTATTGCATTTGCGTCATTCCCAGGGGCGGATAAGCGATAGACACCCTGATAGACACAGTTTCCTTTATAGGGGATACTTGGTGTATATCAGACGGGAAATGTGACACTAGTAAACAGGAATAATTATTAAATCCACTTGAACGCACCTGGATATATGAAGCAGCACCATATACCCGTATTTATTCAACTGAAGCAATAGACCCGCATGGGACTAACAACCCGCATAGGCGGAGGCGATACACCGTCGCAATTATCCAATTCGCGTCACTATGTGTCGCGTCGGTATGTGTCGCGTCAGTATGTGTCGCGTCGGTATGTGTCGCATCAGAATGTGCCAACCTCTCCTGGCTGATTAACTTTCCTCTGAGCTGCGTATTCGTCACAAACATTTTCGTTAAATATATTGCCACATATTATCATGCACACCACATACAAAGGAAACAATCAGAAGTAGTTAATAGGGAACTACTATTATCTACTTCTGATACAATCATAATAAGATACAATGATGTAAACATTAAATATAATAGGTAATAACCACACGCTTTTACACTAGAATGGTATAGGATTCGACTTTGGTAGGAGGCTATTTTCTCTGCTAAAATTGAGGTTATGACAATTCGTAACTCACAACCTATCCACAACTCACAACTCACAGCTATACCATAAAGTATTATACACTCACGACCCGTAGGTCATCCATGACGCACTAGCCACTGAAAACTCACACGTCACTCATAACACACCACCACGTTACGCTGGCAAATCAAGAGAGACATGATACAAGATTGCGTGGCACAGCTTTGCTGTTGATCCTAAGCGCTGCGCGCGGATTAGACGCGCAGTTCCGCGGGATATGCGCACGCGACCGCGGGGATGTTCAAGTATGAAGCGCTGTCCGCAGTGGAGACGTGCGCCAAATTCGAGGCCCGGCGCACGTCTCCACAGCGGTCAGCGGATGGTCTGTCGTTTTAGAAGATGACAATGATTATATATTGACGATATTGTAGAAATTGGAGATTATAAAACCGTAACAAAAATTGGTCAGTCATTCTCCAGATTTATTAGCTGAATCAAAAAGATTCGAATTTAATATGAACAAAACATATGTCCCGACAAGACACCCACAAACACATGAATAAATTGTGTTTAAATACATACACATAATCGGAGGAAAATGAACAGAGTCACGAAATACGAAAACCAGACATGAATTACTAGGTTAACATGACCTCGAACTATATCTAGAACGAAATGTAATTAAATAGACCATGTCGGCTGTTGTCATAATAACTTGTCATTTGATTAAAGTTTCGATGCTGGTTCGGTACTAAATAATACAGATAACACTAACACACATTACCCACTAATTATCGAAGCTGAATTTCATGTTACTGTCTGCGGGTAAGATATCGTAAATCTTGATAGGTATATATATACAGAGGGAAGCGCACACATTGAGTAGTCGAATTTTCGAATTGACAACACTGGCCTGGATCTCACGCTGCTGTTTAGGTAAGTCAGTAGACTTAGTACCCTAGAATATCCTATTTAGTTAAATCTATTTTTGAAGAGCTAGTACTATTATAAATTAAAGCTGGTAGTAATTTTGCAATGTTTAAATCAAATTGCTAAACTTATCGTGTAAATGTATGGCTGTATTTCGTTCGTGGTTAACAGTGAACATGTGTGTGTGTGTGTGTGTGTGTGTGTGTGTGTGTGTGTGTGTGTGTGTGTGTGTTTGTGTGTGGGTGT
>NW_014577072.1:924048-927271 GCF_000485595.1 Priapulus caudatus
TTCTATTTGCCGTCGAGACATATATTATCAAGAGTACCATGATAGAATACGTTCATCTATCATGGTTTCCATCATGGTACTCTTGATATTATTAATGTGCGCAAAAAATGTACGGAACGATAATTTCAAACATTGTTTGCATAATCTCTATATGATAGTAACCTGGAGAAAGCCGACAAAACCACCAAGGAGCAACTGAAAGAACGCTGCAACAAGAAATCAGTCTGTAGCCTAAAACCCAGCAACGACCTGTGGGGCAGCGATCCCTGCCCGGGCACAGCTAAACTTCTCCGCATCGAATACGAATGCAGTGAGTAATCTGCAAAATTCTATGAGCGAGACTTTCTCTTCGACACAGCGAGTGTTGATGTTTTTTACTTTCGATGACCTTATTTTTTTATTTGCTTGCTTACGAGCAATGTAATAGTCATCGTGTAGACGTCAATATCATAGATCTCAATAGAGATAATAAACTAACTAACGAACTTACTAAATCTATCAATACATAAATTGATTACACATAAAATACAAACAGGCTCGCGCACGCACGCACACACACATAGACACACACGCACGCACACAAACACACGCACGCACACACGCACGCACACACGCACGCACGCACGCACGCACACACGCACGCACGCACGCACGCACACACACACACTAACTAACAAACAAACACATACACACATACATACACTCACATGCGCGCGGATATATATATACAAACTAATCTTTTATAATGAATTTATGCATTCATTTTTTATTTTTTAGAATAATTAGTCAGCCTCTAACCAAGTGACGTCATCTTGGACTTCCGGACATCTTTGCCAGTTCAAGAACCAAGACGGAGTTCATCTCAATATGAAGTTATCAATTACTTTCGATTTTTCATATTTCATATCTCGATTAAATTGAAACGGCGATGCCTTTCGGAAAGACGTTTGTTTATAACTCACGTACGGTGAATTTCTCTTATATTTGTAATATCAGTGAATTAAAATATAAAAGGTTTAGGAAAATTGGCATTTTGCTACTGTGCGCATTCTGTTCACGACAAAATCTCTGCAAATGTTTGAAGAACTGCATATCCACCAGCACACATGCGATTAACACACATGCGCCCGCACAGTGTCACACCTAACTGAATTACATATTCCAATAATGTCACACTGTCTCACTACCACACTTCAGTAATGCTAAAACGTTTACCTTGTCTTCCCTAATTTACCTATACTGTATCAACAAACGTATGTTTGCCCAGTATCTGCCAAAGGAAACGTAATATTTTCCCGAAGTTATATACACTAAATGTAGAGATCATCAACTCCTTATAAATCTCTGTCCCGATTTCTCAATTTAAGAATCATGACAAGACGCCCGAGCTGTCATCCTGATTACAGTACTCGTCTTCACCCCAGAGATGCACACCTTTATAGGCACAGCCGCATATATTAATAGTGTTCGATGGCACACATTGGCGCATACTTGGTTTATATCGGGATGGGGGAGATATGACGCTGTTGAACTAGGTAGCTGTGTGGATCAATTTACATGGATGGCATATAAAGTTGTTGTTAGACAGAAACACCAGCACCACCATATTTACATTTATATATGGTCATACATATGGGTCGGAGAATATCAGTGAGTAGCAGCACTTGCCGGTTGCAATCTGTTCGTACACTGCGATGACTCGTATGGTTAATATCGAGTTCTCTGCACAGTGTGCAGGAGCGTCTATTATTTGCGTTGTTTAAGTTCTGAATGTAGAAGCACAGTCGTAGTTAGTGAATCCAGGTGAGAGATAAGATTGCTGGACTAGTCTTTGTCGTCTCTCCAGACCGTACGTCTGGAAGAGAACTCTCTGTCATTTCTCTTCTTTCTTCTCCCCTCTCTTTGTCTCACTCTCTCCCCTCTCCCTTTCTCCATAACATAGCACTTACACTAACACTAACCATAATCTTAACCCCAAACTTTGCCTCATGCTCAACCCTACACCTAGCCCAACTCCATAATATATTCCCATTGCTCCAGAGTTAACCTAAACCTAAGTCTTATCATATTATATGCATATATATCATCACCAGAAGACAGACGACTAAGCAAAAAATACCAACCTATAATGTCTTGGCATGACCACGGCTCGTTGTCCAAAACAACCCCACGAAATACAATGCAATACCCACGCACCCCGTCGTGCAAACAACACTACAGGTTATGCGCGTTTGTAAATATACGATAAGTCTCCTTATTTGGCTCTCATACCACCCAATTCCTCCTCCGTAGTCTCCTTTCTCTAGTATTAACTTTAACCCTAAGCATTAAACCTAATATCACTCTAATCCTTATCCTAACATTAAACAAACCTAACACTAGCTATAACCCTTACCCACACCCTATCGCTATCCGTAATCATAATCCTAACGTTAACCATGACCCTAATCCTAACACTGATCCTAAACCCTATTCAACCCTTACCCTTAAACTAACCCTAGCTATAAAAGATATGTATAGATATAATTTATGTGTATATAATGTTATCAATTTATAATTATTAATATCATGCGCGAATGAAAAAATTGATATAACGAATACATTCACACACACACACACACACACACACACACACACACACACACACACATAATTATATATATTATATATATATATATATTTATCAACACAATACACATAACAAAGACACGAAATACGAATAAACCGGCATGAGTTACAAGGTTAATGTGACCTACATCTATATCTAGAACCAAATGTAATTAAATCGAACATGTCAGCTGTCCCAAGTCGTCATAATAACGCGAGTCACATAATTTGCCGAATAATCAAGATTTCGATGCTGGTTCATTACTAAATAATACAGATACATGTTACGTGCGGGTAAGTAATTGTGAATCCTAGCACATGTATATATTGAGGGAAGCGCATACTTTTAGTAGTCGAATTTTCGGATTGACAACACCTGAATCTCACTCTGCTGAGTAAGTAGTAAGTACTATAGAATATGTTATATTATTTAAATTTAATTTTGAAAGGCAAATAGTATTAAAATACAATCAGGTGTTTTTTTCTCTATAGTTTACATCTGCCACACTTGTCTTACGTATATATGTGAGGATGTAGCGCTTTTGATCGCTTGCTAGAAGTGAATGTGTCTGTGCGGACGTACGAGTGTGTATTGTCTGCGTGCGCGCGCGTGTGT
>NW_014577072.1:928067-929417 GCF_000485595.1 Priapulus caudatus
CAAACGTTCACTAGCAAAAATGTCGAGCGTAGACCTATTTGGAGCTGCTATTTTCACCTACGAATTCTGTCAAGTTATAGTCCGCCTTGTGGCATAACGAATTCATGTTGGATTTATGGACATCTAAACAGCTTCTATTGTGTTGATATGGTTTCTTTTACCTGCAGGTTGGCGCTGCTGTCATCGTCTGCACAGGTGAGGCGCATAGTATACCGAATGTGTAGAGAAACATATTTATTGGAAACAGGTGTCTATCTGTCTGTCTGTCTATCTGTCTGTCTGCCTGTCGATCTGTCTGTCTGCCTGTTTGTCTGTCTGTATGTCTGTCTGTCTGTCTGTCTGTCTGTCTGTCTGTATGTATGTATGTATGTTTGTTTGTCTGACTGTCTGTCTGTCTGTCTGTCTGTCTGTCTGTCTGTCTGTCTGTCTGTCTCTCTGTCTGTCTGTCCGTCCGTCCGCCTGTCTGCCTGTCTTCCCGTCTCTCTCTCTCTCTCTCTCTCTCTCTCTCTCTCTCTCTCTCTCTCTCTCTCTCTCTCTCTCTCCCCTCTCTCTCTCGCTCTCTCTCTCTCTTTCTCTGTCTGGCAGTAAGTCGGCCTGCCATAATTATGTATAATTACATGAGCGTATTAGTATTAAGAAGGCCTTCTTAATACGCTCATGATAATTATACTAGTGTCTGTTTTTTTTGCAGCTGCTAAGCAAACAGATGTATGTGAGGATAAGATGGGGGTTCTGATATGTGGAGGCGGTCAGACCATTCGTGTCAGGGATGCCTGGTACGGTTCCACAAGAAATAGCAACTGCAGAGGCGACACTGCTAGGTGCAAGTAAGTATAACGTGCAGTATTGATTGTTGATTTACGAAAAATCTAATATATCTATATATCACAAATATGCAATGTATGTTCGCACATGTCTGTGCCATAACTGCATTTTGATAGTAGTGCTTTTGAGTATAGCAAACCTTTATCAGAGTTTAGCACACACACAAAATGCAATTGTCATTTAAACCCGCATTGGTATAATCTCCATATGACAGCACCCTAGAGAAAGCTAATAAAAGCATCATACGGGACCTGAAGGACCGCTGCAACAGGAAGTCAATGTGTACCATGAGACCAGGCAACGACTTGTGGGGCAGTGACCCCTGTCCAGGAACCCGCAAACTTCTACGCGTAGATTACGATTGCAGTAAGTAATTACAAAAATTATAATTATTATAATTATGAGTGTTATTATTATTATTACACCATTATTATAATTACAGAAACTGCCTAGATTGTTGATGAGCCATGATGCAATAAATGATAAAATAATAACTAAATAATTATGTGTAATATTTTATGTATA
>NW_014577072.1:929434-936190 GCF_000485595.1 Priapulus caudatus
TATATATATATATGTATAATATAATTGATAGATAGATAGATACATCATTTGCAATTTGCCCTTTTTGCGCTTTCACCTTTGCACTTTTGTATTTTTCAGAATAATTCGTCTGCCTCCAACCAGACGACATTATCATGGACTGCCAACCATCTTTTGCCGGTTCAGTAACTAATACCAAGCCCATGGAAATATTAAATAATCGGTTATTTCTCTACTCGTACATAGCTAAATTAAAATTAAACTAAAACCCCATCTTTCTGTGAGATCTTGAGCAAAATCCCAACAACCATGTAAAATTTATCATCTAACTATAACATTAGGAGTGGAACAAATAAATCTCGTAATATCAATGATATAATGATATATATATGAATATGATTATAAAATATAAAAGGTTTAGGAAAGTTGCTTGCCTACTACTGTGTCATTACTGTTTGCTGGTAAACCTTTTTAAGTGTTAGACAAATTGCGTACTCATCCGCACAGTTAGGAAACGCACACACGCAAGCCTGCACATTAGCACACGCTGCTATATATGAAAGTGTACGCGAATAACGTCTATCACATTGCTATACTATTAAACGGCATTTCCATACTGTAACATATAGTTAGATCTGTGTTTGTGCTCACCCAATGCTGTCTCTGTCAAGGGAAATGTTATTTGATTGAATTTACACACTTTAAGCACAGATCACATGCTCATTAGTGGTGTGATATGAAAACTTCTAATCATATTTTCTCGATTTAATCATTATTATGAGCTTTTCTTTAATATTTTTGATTATGTATTTTTATAGAGATGTACACATTCGTAGACACAGTTGTTATCATTGTCAAGATTCGAACACGACGTGTATTTCGTTTATATCATATGCGAGATGTACGGTATATCGATGTGTTGTAATTGACAGTAATTAAATAGAACGAGTAGGCCTACCATTTACTTGAAAATAATTATAGGCATGTATTAGTCAGAACAATACAATCTGTATACACGCAGAGAAATACACACAGTTCAGAACAGAGTATATAGTAAGACGTGTAGTAGTAATACATAAATTGTTGAATTGAATTGTTCATATAATTGTATATCATTGCACAGTGCACTGCACACCTACTCACATCGTGTGAGCCATAGAAAGAGTATCCTATTTACTCTCTCTGTACTATCATATGTGATGATGTACTCGTGAGTTTGAGAAAGCGCTACCATCTATAGCCGAATTGAATTCATGTGTACCATGGATGTACATACATACATCTATTATGTGTTCAAACAGTAATACTTACACTAGCAAGACACCGCAGATTTCATTACGGGACGTCTGCGATCTGGTACTACATAAATTATGGTACCCGACTGAAGCTGTGTTACATTTTCCCTTGCAATGATTCTCCTGTGTCTATGATAATGATGGCTATATCAGAAAGCCGCGACTATTAAGGATACTGTTAGGGTTACGGACGGGTACACTGTAAAAAGCATTGCAACATAACTGCTCATCAAATTCAATCAAACTCATATCCATTACATAAGAAAGATGTCTCTCTACGCTCTCGATTTTTTTTAATGCATCGCTAATTAACCATGCGCAACAACAGCTCGAGATGCCCGCGACAGCCTATTCGTCGAATCATCCACAAACGCAATATTTATAGGTATAACAACTAAACTCGCGGGCACGTGTATATCTTTCGCGTGGAGACCCACAGGCACTTGGAGCGTTTCAATACAATATTCAATTAGCTAATATAATGCTTAAAATAAATCCGAAATCGCTATTTACTAGCGCAAGTCTTAAACAATTTATAAAAATAAAAAAAAATAAAAAAAAAAAAAAAAAATATTAAAAAAATAAAAAAAAAATAAAAAAAAATAAATAAATAAGAAAAAGATTTAAAATAATAATAAAAAAATAAAAATAAAAAAAAAAAATAATAAAAAAAAAAAAAAATATAAAAAAAATAAAAAATTAAATTAATAAATAAAAAATAAAAAAAAATATAATAAAAGATTAAATAAAAAAAACTAAAAAAACATAAATAATAGAAAAAAAGATAAAAAAAAAATACTTATAAAAAAAAATATAGAAATACAATAAAATAAAATAAAAAAAAAATAGACAAAAAATAAATAAATAAAAATAATAAAAATAGAAAAGAATAATGGAAAAAGTAAATAAAAAAAAAGAAGAAAAAATATATAAGAAAAAAAGAAAAAAAAAAATAAAAAAAAGAAAAAAAAATAGTAAAAAAATTAAATAAATCAAAAAAAAAAAAAAAATTAAAAAAATAAATATAATAAAAAAAAAAATAATAAATAAATCATAAATAAAATAAATAGAAAAAAATTAAAAGAAAAAAAAAAAAAAAAATTATATAAAAAGAAAAAACAAAAAATTAAATATAAAAAAAAAAAAAAAAAAAATTTATAAATAAATAAAAAAAATTATAAAAAATAGTTATAAAAAAATAAAAAATAAAAAAGAAAAAAGAAAAAAAAAATAAATAAAAAAAAAAAAATAAAATAAAAAAAATAAAAAAATAAGAATAAAAAATAAAAAAAAAAAAAAAAAAAATAAAAAAAAAAAAAAAAAAAAAAAAAAAAAATAAAAAAAATATAAAATAATAAAATAAAAAAAAAAAAAAAACAAAAAAATAAATATAAAAAAAAATAAAAAAATAAAAATATAAAAACAAAAAAAAACTTAAAATATATAGAGAAATATAGAAAAAAAATAAAAAATAAATAAAAAAAAATAATAAAAATAAAACAAAAATTAAAAAAATAAATATTAATACACAAATAAAAATAAAAAAATAACTTAAAAAAAAAAAATACGAAAAAAAAAAGAATGAATTTAAAAAAAGTGAAATATAAGAAAGTCAAATAAAAAAAAAAAAAAAATTAAAAAAAAAGAAAATAAAAATTAAAAATAATAAACAAAAATAAATAAAAAAAAAAAAAATAAAATAAAATAATAAAAAAAGGTATAAAAAAAATAAGAAAAAAAAAAAACAAAATAAAAAAAAAAAATAAAAAACAAAAATAAAAAAAAAAAAACTTAAAAAAATAAAATAAAAAAAAAATAAAAAAAGGAAAAATAAAATAAAAAAAAAAAAATAAAAAAAAAAAAAAAAAAAAATAAAAAAAATGTTTTTGCTACTCTCCTTTCGCCTATTATGCCGACAATCTTCCTAGTACGAATTGTTCGTTGTTAAATGAATTATTTTTCTATTATTATTATTATTATTATTATTATTATTATTATTATATAGTATAAAACTATATATTTACGTGTCAGTGGGCGGCAGCGTGCATGCGGTGTACATGTGTGTTGCAGATGAACATTTGCACGGCATTTACAGGAAATTGTCGGCAATAATAGACGAACGAGAGTAGAGAAAGAGACTTTGGTAGTAAATAGATTTCGTATTTATTTAGCATTATATTTTATTGAAACGCTCCAAGTGCCTGTATGGAGACCGTCTGCGCAGTAGACGCGCTGCAGCCGATCTCTGCACGTTCGTGACGGGATTCATTCACTCGCGGAGCGAACAGCTCCTTCTGCGCTCTCAGGTACGTCGACAGAACCTCGACGGCGTCGGGTCGCTTGCGCGGGTCGCGTAGCTTACAGCGGCCGTGCGAGCGTGTCTAGGTACCGGCGACGCGCTCGCTGCGAGCGTCCATGATCTCGTTCGTCTCCGGTTTCGGCTGAGATACAGCAGACACACGTCAGGCATCTTCCACACGTCCGCCTTGAATGCAGCTGCTTCAGCTCGTCGGCGCATGCGCGCTGCTGCAGACGACGACATGCGTGCACTTCTTTCGCGACATCTTCTTCGTCTCCGGCGAACACGAAGCGCCAGTCCTTCGCGAACCAGACGGGACACGGCGAGCTCGCCTCCTGAAGTGGTCGACGTCGGCGGCGACGAGCCGGAAGTCGTCGGTGAGCAGGTACTGCGAGCTGAGCTTCGATAGGTTATTCGTGTCGCACATGATGCGGCCCTCTCCGTGCATGAAGGCGACGATCTGTGCGTAGTCACGCACAACTGCAGACGCAACGCCGTGCGCCGAATTACTGTGTACGAGGTTCGATTCCCAAAGCGCCTCCTCGAGCATCCACGAGTTCTTGAGCGGGTAGTATTCCATGACGATCAGGCATTTTTGTTCGCAGTAACCGACACAGCGCGCGCAAGAGAGGGTTTGGTTGGAAGAGCAGGTAGTTTGCGAGATATTAAAAAAATGGTTCTTGAAAGTCGTCTGAAAACGAAGGTAGGCTATCGTCTGGTTCTCCAGCGTCCCATAAGCACCTGAAATTAGTAGGAGAAAATGTTCGACATCGATGTATAGGGAGCAATTTTTGTATAATTGCAATGACGCCTATTACAAGATGTTTACGCTAATTCAGTGTAAAAGTGTCTAATCTACTAGGAACTCACGTACAAATGTCAATCTCGGACCACGATTGCAAGCATATCAACAGCAGATTACTGCAACCGTATATTATAGAAAGCTTACGTGTTCATTCCGCCTTTCTTGAGATAACCGTGATCCGTATCTGACTGATCTCGTCACGTCCAGCCATGGTCTGCAGGCGCTCATCCCCGCAAGGCGAAGTATCCATGCTCACAGCTAGGGAAGCACGTGTTTTGATTTTGCGTGCTGTTGGTCGCTTCCAAGACAAGTTGTTCCTGTATCTATAAAAAGTGATAATTATAATATTGATATGAATACTACATTAATTGTCATTTGTCATTTCTACATATTGTCATTATTAACCTCTGATTATATCAGAGCGTATTAACCTTCTTAATATTATGCTTTTGATTATATATATATATATATAATGCATATAATACACCTCACACACACACACACACACACAACACACACACACACACACAACACACACACACACACACACACACACACACACACATTATTGATAGATGCATGTAAAAGTGTGGTGCTTACGATTTCCGGAAACTCCATGTTGACTTCGGAAGGGGCGTCGTGCGAACATCGTCGAGAACGTTGAAGAGTCGATTGTGTAGAATGCCAGAGAGTAGATAGATGATTCCTGTATGTTAACATGTGATAATTTCAATAAATACAAAACACTGACAATGAAACTGCTTTAATTTAAGTGCGTTAACCTTTCGCAAACTTTAAAATACATATAACGAAAGGCATGCATACCAATGGCGAATATTAGCGTAAATATTAGGCTTGTGCATATTTCATCTACCACACAGATGTGTTATCGCACAAGAAACAAACACCACCTGTAGTTACTTACCTGAAGCAAGAAGCCCGTACGGAATGTACATCCGACACATGCGTACCGACACCACCGTCGCCAACATCATTTCGTGTCTGGATGCGCGTTACTGCTTTAAGCACGTAGCAGTCTAATACTCACTAACATCCACATAGAACGGCTTATACCTATCGGCCGTCAACTGATCAAGCCACCACATCCATGACCGACCTACGCCAATCCTGGGCAGCTGCGCTTACATTGTTAATGCCATTTGTTTAGGAATATAGGCGTGACCGGCTTAGGAACCATTTACGTCGACGGGATACCAGTAAACTAAGCGGCGTTACCACTTACAGAGGTGGCGCTGATATTCCTAAACAAACACTGAACGAGTTTACGAGTACGTAGCGATACGAAGCGTTGTCATATCTCGCTCTTCCTCGCTCCACTCTCTTTTTCTCTCTCCCTTCCATTTTCTCATCTTATATCTATATCTATATCTATATCTATACTATATCTATATCTATATCTATATCTATATCTATATCTATATCTATATCTATATTATATCTATATCTATATCTATATCTATATCTATATCTATACTTATATCTATATCTATATCTATATCGATGTCTTATCTATATCTATATCTATATCTATATCTTATATAGATAGTCTATCTATATTATTTCTATATCTATATCTATATCTATATCTATATCTATATCTATATCTATATCTATATCTATTATCTATATCTATATCTATATCTATATCCATATCTATATCTATATCTATATCTATATTATATCTATATCTATATGCGATCAGAATGTAGTCTTGCTTTATTATATCATTAATTTAGATAACAGTGAGTTCTGGTGGCCATCAACAATCAACAATTAACTTTACTCACGGGATCGTGGCATACATAAAGAAAAAACGGACCGTTGTGACGTTACGGCTGGACTCATATTACAGGAATGATTTTCCGTAGGTGTTCCGCTTGTGATTAGCAGGTATAGCAGTTTGCGCAATTACTCATATCATACATATGCTATATACATATATAATAATTTCACGATTTTTTAATGAAGACATCCGAAATGAATCTGATTATCACTTCGATGTCGGCATTCTAAAAGTAACACTGGCTAAAAAAAAGAACCATGGCGTTACTATCGCATGCTGTGTTATAGATGGGCCAGCGGCTGTCCTTAGAGACACATGCACTGGTCGCTTCCTTACCACAGCGGAAAACGCGACCTCGCTAGTACCGTAAGCGATGAATTATATACTGTCACAAATAATCAGTGGAACCAAAAAGTGACTACTGTGACAAGTGATCTAGTATAAACAGGCTACGCAACAACACGAGGAAGGCAGCTGAGTAAAGTTATAACGCGTTATAACGCAACACACACACACACACACACACACACACACACACCCACAACACATAAACCACACACACCACACACACAGC
>NW_014577072.1:936498-943180 GCF_000485595.1 Priapulus caudatus
GTGTGTGTGTGTGTGTGTGTGTGTGTTGTGTGTGTGTGTGTGTGGGTGTGTATGTGTGTGTGTGTATGTGTGTGTGTGTTGTGTTGTGTGTGTGTGTGTGTGTGTGTGTGTGTGTGTGTGTGTGTGTGCGTGTGTGATTGCGCGTGTGTGTGTATGTGTGTGTCTATGTGTGTGTGTGTGGTGTGTGTGTGTGTGTGTGTGTGTGTGTGTGTGTGTGTGTGTGTGTGTGTATGTGTGGTGTGTTTGTGTGTGTATGTGTGTGTGTGTGTGTGTGTGTGTGTGTGTGTGTGTGTGTGTGTGTGTATGTATGTGTGTGTGTGTGTGGGAGAGGGTGTGGCTGTGTGTGGTGTGTGTGCGTGTGTGTATGTGTGTGTGTATGTGTGTGGGTGGGGAGAAGGTTTGGGTGTGTGAACCATCGTTTGTTTGTGTGTCAGGTTGATTATGAAGGCCGTCCTGGAACGTTTAATGATCGTCACCATATGTGCTGTGTACCATATACACCATACACACATATATGTGCTGATTACTCGTATTACTACTAGCTTGACGTAGGATGCTTTATCACGGGGCAGTATATACGTATAGCATATCAAGCATATATGTAAAGTATAGTCACAGCACTGACAGTGATTATATCAGTATGGTTATAATGTGATTATTAATATTACACTAAAACAGATAGCATAACGTCTATATAGAACTGACACACGCACACGCATAATAATAATAATAATAATAATAATAATAATAGATTTATATATATGCTGTGGCACATTGCCTACATTCAAATATGTTTACATAGCAGCACGCGCATGGTTTAGTTGTTGATTCATTGCATTGCTCTCACAACACACACACACACACACACACAACACACACACACACACACACAACAACCACACACACACACACAACACACACACACACACACACAAGCCTGCGCGCGCGCGCACACAAAAACCTACCTATTTTAATCGGGCTTAAAATCTATTTTAATCACGATTAAAAACCACTGTTCTGATTGGCTGGAATTCAATCGCGCTTAAAATACATTTAAAGCGCAATTAAAAACCACTGTTCTGATTGGCTGGAATTCAATCGCGCTTAAAATACATTTTAAGCGCGATTAAAATAGGTAGGTTTTGGCGGTAATGACCTTCCATACTTGCGCGCCCGTTCAGGCTAAATTGCCTTGACACGAACATAAAACGCATGGCCGCTATGCAGCTATATATATAACAGTGATTCTTTTCAGCCTCTACCAAACTATCTCGGATATTTTGCGTTCTGTCTCACCTTTACAATAAACGGTCTTCAATAACATGTAATTTTGACATTTAATCGTGTGCGCTTTAGACGGAGAGGTTACTGTGGGCTGTACTATAATGTGAGAGTGAGATGGTCCATGTACTGCGACAGAGCGTTAACTTATCTTTTATAAGTCAAATGTCCTCGACTGAAATATAAAACCACTTGTTTGCAGACAAGAGTGATGATCTCAGACCAAGCTTGTAACGGCCGCGTTTTAAGAATCTCCATTAAGCATATACACATCAAGGAGTGAGCTCTAACGTATAAGAATTAGTCATGCAGCATAACTAACTACGTTACAATGACCTAGATCTATATTTAGAGCTCTGTGTAATTAAATATATCATGTCAGCTGTCACAAACCACCATGATCATTACGTGACAGAATGTGTCAATGTATTACACTTCTGATGCTGGCTGATTACTTGACTATACTGGCACCATTAACACAGTATACATCTTTTAATAACCTAACAGAACTCATTATTAGTAATCGATGATTTTACTGTGTCATCTAAACACAAACTGACTGCATGCGGGTAATAACCAAGTCTACTAAGTATGTTTATCCCGTAACGTATATAAAGGATTAAACGCGCGTACACTGTTACCAGTCAAACGTTCGAATTGACAACGCGTGGATCCCACTCTGCTGTTTAGGTAAGTAACTAACTTACTAACTTACTCTCTAACTTTAGGTAAGTAACTGTTTAGGTAAGCACTATAGACTCTGAAAGTACGCTCATATTTAAAAGGTATTGTCCTTAAATTGTTTGAAGTAAAATTAACCTTAGCTCAAAACAAAATTAACGTAGAAATACGTGTGGTATGTCATAGTAGTAGCTCTTCACCACGTGACATTATCTGTTAGCATCATATCATATGATGATTGATTGATTAAAATATCGATATGTTTTGCGTCGCAATCAGATATTTACTTTAGCATAATTACCCGACTGTTAATGTGATGAAAATCTCATAATGACGTGCAACGTTTATTGTGACAATTTAAATAGTGACATTGTTAGTTTAAATTATAATTTACAGTTGTTATTACATTAACTTTAGTTGTGCTACAATTAAGTATATATATATATATATAGTGTTGCAAACGTTATGATTAATTCATAAAAATTCAATAAAATTCTATTTGTTTTTTTTATAGGTCTGCTGAAATACGTCATCGAAATGGTGAAAAATTCAAGTGTTTTGTTCCTGCTCCTCGTAAGTTCATTAATCAAGTAAATATTGTAGCTTTATTTTGTTTTCATGGGGTCATATTGCTATAGCATTACATTTTGGTAAGCATTACTAGTCTACATGCACTCTGTCTCTAAGTTTCAGCTATTGATTTTGCAAAATGTATTGTGCTATAGACTCTGTAACATGTGTCTTATCTGTGTCATGGACAAACGGACTCTAATTGGAAATCTATGTTAGTATCTACAATCGTCCTAATCTTTTCATCCCTATTATTTTCTCCATAGGTTGGCACTGCAATCGTCGCCTGTATAGGTGAATCATAATTCATATTACTTATTATAACTATTATAATATTATACTACTTATTATTTACACAGGACAGATACAAAAACACAAATCGTTGTAAATATATGCATGTATAATCCATGAAGATATTACATTTTCTTTGTCTATCCGCCCGCCTATCCATCAGTGTGCCGTTCTTATTTTAGTACCTGCGCTAATAATCATATATGTCTAGTAATAACATGTGTAATTATTGCAAAATTTTCTTCTAGCTGCAAAACAGACAGATATTTGTGAGAATGAGACAGGACGTCTGAGATGCAGAGGCAGTGAGACCATCCGTATCAAGAACGCGTGGTACGGTTCTACAAGAAATAGCAACTGCAGAGGTGACACTGAAAGATGCAAGTAAGTTTTTGTCATATGTGCATTGATATTGTGACGGGTACGAGCCTTGCAGTGTTTGCCTGGGATTACACGCACCCTCGCATACACGCATACCCACGCCGATAGACAGACAGTCCGACAGACAGACAGACAGACAAATTTCGTATTTATTTAGCATTATATTTTATTGAAACGCTCCAAGTGCCTGTATGGAGACCCGTCTGCGCAGTAGACGCGCCGCAGCCGATCTCTGCACGTTCTTTACGGGATTCATTTACTCGGGAGCGAACAGCTCCTTCTGCGCTCTCAGGTACGTCGACAGAACCTCGACGGCGTCGGGTCGCTTGCGCGGGTCGCGTAGCTTACAGCGGCCGTGCAGCGTGTCTAGGTACCCGGCGACGCGCTCGCTGCGAGCGTCCATGATCTCGTTCGTCTCCGGGTTTCGGCTGAGATACAGCAGACACACGTCAGGCATCTTCCACACGTCCGCCTTGAACTGCAGCTGCTTCAGCTCGTCAGCGCATGCGCGCTGCTGCAGACCGACGACATGCGTGCACTTCTTTCGCGACATCTTCTTCGTCTCCGGCGACACGAAGCGCCAGTCCTTCGCGAACCAGACCGGACACGGCGAGCTCGCCTCCTGAAGGTGGTCGACGTCGGCGGCGACGAGCCGGAAGTCGTCGGTGAGCAGGTACTGCGAGCTGAGCTTCGATAGGTTATTCGTGTCGCACATGATGCGGCCCTCTCCGTGCATGAAGGCGACGATCTGTGCGTAGTCCACGCACAACTGCAGACGCAACGCCGTCGCCGAATTACTGTGTACGAGGTTCGATTCCCAAAGCGCCTCCTCGAGCATCCACGAGTTCTTGAGCGGGTAGTATTCCATGACGATCAGGCATTTTTGTTCGCAGTAACCGACCACGCGCGCAAAGAGAGGGTTCGGCTGGAAGAGCAGGTAGTTTGCGAGATATTTCGAAAAATGGTTCTTGAAAGTCGTCTGAAAACGAAGGTAGGCTATCGTCTGGTTCTCCCAGCGTCCCATAAGCACCTGAAATTAGTAGGAGAAAATGTTCGACATCCATGTATAGGGAGCAATTTTTGTATAATTGCAATGACGCCTATTACAAGATGTTTACGCTAATTCAGTGTAAAAGTGTCTAATCTACTAGGAACTCACGTACAAATGTCAATCTCGACCACGATTGCAAGCATATCAACAGCAGATTACTGCAACCGTATATTATAGAAAGCTTACGTGTTTCATTCCGCCTTTCTTGAGATAACCCGTGATCCGTATCTGACTGATCTCGTCACAGTCCAGCCATGGTCTGCAGGCGCTCATCCCCGGCAAGGCGAAGTATCCATGCTCACAGCTAGGGAAGCACGTGGTTTGATTTTGCGTGCTGTTGGTCGTTCCAAGACAAGTTGTTCCTGTTACTATAAAAAGTGATAATTATAATATGATATGAATACTACATTAATTGTCATTTGTCATTTCTACATATTGTCATTATTAACCTCTGATTATATCAAGAGCGTATTAACCTTCTTAATAATTATGCTTTTGATTATATATATATATATAATATGCATATAATACACACTCACACACACACACACACACACACACACACAACACACACACACACACCACACACACACACACACACACACACACATTATTGATAGATGCATGTAAAAGTGTGGTGCTTACGATTTCCGGAAACTCCATGTTGACTTCGGAAGGGGCGTCGTGCGAACATCGTCGAGAACGTTGAAGAGTCGATTGTGTAGAATGCAGAGAGTAGATAGATGATTCCTGTATGTTAACATGTGATAAATTTCATAAATAACAAACACGCAATGAAAACTGCTTTAATTTAAGTGCGTTAACCTTTCGCAAACTTTAAAATACATATAACGAAAGGCATGCATACCAATGGCGAATATTAGCGTAAATATTAGCTTGGTGCATATTTCATCTACCACACAGATGTGTTATCGCACAAGAAACAAACCACCTGTAGTTACTTACCTGAAGCAAGAAGCCCGTACGGAATGTACATCCGACACATGCGTACCGACACCACCGTCGCCAACATCATTTCGTGTCTGGATGCGCGTTACTGCTTTAAGCACGTAGCAGTCTAATACTCCACTAACCATCCAATAGAACGGCTATACCTATCGCCGTCAACTGATCAAGCCACCCACATCCATGACCGACCTACGCCAATACCTGGGCAGCTGCGCTTACATTGTTAATGCCATTTGTTTAGGAATATAGGCGTGACCGGTTAGGAACCATTTACGTCGACGGGATACCAGGTTAACCTAAGCGGCGTTACCACTTACAGAGGTGGCGCTGATATTCCTAAACAAACACTGAACGAGTTACGAGTACGTAGCGATACGAAAGACGTTGTCTATCTCGCTCTTCCTCGCTCCACTCTCTTTTCTCTCTCCCTTCCCATTTTCTCCTTTATATCTATATCTATATTCTATATCTATACTCTATATTCTATATCTATATCTATATCGATATCTCATATCTAATATCTATATCTATATCTATATCTATATCTATATCTATATCTATATCTATATCTATATCTATATCTATATCTATATCTAATATCTATTCTATATCTATATCTATATCTATATCTATATCTATATCTATCTATATCTATATTTATATCTATATCTATATCTATATCTATATCTATATCTATATCTTATATCTATATCTATATCTATATCTATATCTATATCATATCTATATCATATCTATATCATATCTATACTTATATCTATATCATATCTATATCGCAGAATGTAGTCTTGCTTTATTATATCATTAATTTAGATAACAGTGAGTTCTGGTGGCCATCAACAATCAACAATTAACTTTACTCACGGGATCGTGCATACATAAAGAAAAAACGGACCGTTGTGACGTTACGCTGGGGACTCATATTACAGGAATGATTTTCCGTAGGTGTTCCGCTTGTGATTAGCAGGTATAGCAGTTTGCCCAATTACTCATATCATACATATGCTATATACATATATAATAATTTCCACGATTTTTTAATGAAGACATCCGAAATGAATCTGATTACTCACTTCGATGTCGGCATTCAATAAAAGTAACACTGGCTAAAAAAAAGAACCATGGCGTTACTATCGCATGCTGTGTTATAGATGGGCCAGCGGCTGTCCTTAGAGACACATGCCACTGGTCCTTCCTTACCACAGCGGAAAACGCGACCTCGCTAGTACCGTAACGATGAATTATATTACTGTCACAAATAAATCAGTGGAACCAAAAAGTGACTACTGTGACAAGTGATCTAGTATAAACAGGCTAACGGCAACAACACGAGGAAGGCAGCTGAGTAAAGTTATAACGCGTTTATAACGCAACACACACACACACACACACACACACACACACACACACCAACACCACACACACACACACAACTGACAC
>NW_014577072.1:949358-955349 GCF_000485595.1 Priapulus caudatus
GATGGCTGCATGCGCGAGTGTTAATTCACATAGAAATTGCACTCGAATATACACACAGAAATCGCATTTAAATATTCACACATAAATCGTATTTGTGGGAAGCATTCACTCGCGTGTGAACGAGGCTGCCGGCGACAACGCGGCTACACATGACGGTGCCACGAAATTTGCTGCAACTATGCAACATGTTCTGCTTGCATCTATGACAAATACGACATACGCATATACGCTCTCCTATGACACTATTTGTCATAGGAAGATTCTTACCTATGACAAATATTGTTGTATGTTGTTTTGCGCATCAATGGGTTTAGGAGCGCTATTATGAACGCAAGCAGTGATTTGCAGCTGTAAAGCGAACGAAGTTGACTGCGACAATATTTGTCATAGGAAGGAATCTTCCTATTGACAAATAAGTTCATAGGAGAGCGTATATGCGTATGTCGTATTTGTCATAGATGCAAGCAGAACATGTTGCACTATCGACCGTGTGTGCACCTAATACGATCATCTCCTCCCCCCCGAGCCCCCTCACCCGACGTCCGCCGTCGACCTCGTTCGTTTTGTATCGCGTCGTTATATTTGTTTGCCATGGCGTAGCGTAGCGGGCGCCGTGTCGTTTCGGCTTTCGACTAGAAATAATAGCGAGTTAGACGATTACCGCTTCCCTTTTGCTACAGTATTCTGCTGAGTACACGTTACCTTCAAGTTGCATCACGAAAATCGCTCGCAAAACCCGTGTAGAATATACGATATAGAGATAGTCGTGTGTTCGTGCACGCCTGCGTTCGTCCATGCGTACGCGTGCATGAGTAAGCGGCCACCACTAACAAATAATAAACACAAGATAATAGGCATTGATGAAAGACGACGTAATTCATTTCAATTAGTATAGTATATATATGTATATATGTATTACATATATATATATGTATACATCATAATATATATATATATATATATATATATATATAATATATATAAACTGAGAATATACAAAATTCCAATTTCCTGCGTTGTACCGAAAACACCAATTTGTACTAATACTAATTTTACAATTTCTGTATGTTGCACGTGCTACTCCGTTTAACGAAAATATTACATTTAAATTTGAAATCATTACGATACAATTACAGATTTAATATAAGGTACATATTCCGCCTACCAATAAGCGCAACGACACATGTAGAAACCGTTGTTTATATAGACGGTAATAAGCATGTTCTTTTCTTATCGATTTAAAGATAAGAATGGCACGCCGAATAATATAGAGAATAGCATAGTTAGTTAGATATAAAAAGCTTAATTGAGCGTGCCACCTCGGTAGATTAACAGGACAATTACCTAACATTGCTCAACAATAGAATAGTACTCTCCTTTGTCTCTCGGACGACGTGTCTTCAACACTGCTTTGAAAATAGTGTATGCAATAATGCAAACACTAATATTTTCATATTTTTCCACATTGGCTATGGCTTACAAACTTATCTCGCATAAGGAACGAGAAGGTGAATTGACGAAGATGCGTGTGCATATAAAATAAATTACCATATGGTAATTTTTAACCTTTAAAAGACCCTAAAGTGTAAGCATTTCAGGGAAGCAAATCCGATGCCTAAGGATTGCTATCAATGACATCGTTACCACGATCATCTCTAACAGCACCATCTGTGCGGACGACCGCGTCGGATCCACTGTCAGCAGTAGTGCTGCAAGTGCACTGACAGTCTTGACAACCGACGATGTAAGCAGTCACGTCCTGGTTTATGCAGTTCTGCTGCCAGGCGAACCTAAATGGACAAAAATTAACAATATTAGTGAAATGGCTGAAAATACGCGAGCGTCTTTGTGGTTGTGTCCTATTGCGCATATGCAATGAACACTGGAAAGGGAAATAAACATAACAGAAAACCCAATCGGGCAGTTATGTCAGCTATGTGTATATTAGGCATAATTTGGGATAATTAGGCATAAATTGAATCAAATATTGGTTCGTTAAAATGTAAATCACGTGAATATAATATCAGGCGTGACGCTGTGGTATGAGCTGTAGGTCGTCGTGCCACTCGTGATAATGCCTCACGTGTATTTCTATAATCAATTATCATTATTGTCAAGCATCAATATACAATGGGTTTTCACAAGGTGCCGCCTACAAACGCGAAATTAAACATGACCCATATATTCTCTTACACTTCATTTAGAGCGCATAACCGGTTATGCATTAATTATTACGTTAACGTACAACGTCCACACGAAAAAACCCATTGTTATTACGTATTTAACTTTACTGGAAAAACAATTATTAGATAGCTACCAGGCGTGAAACCCATGGCGTAGATAGATGGACTGGGCGCATGCAAAGTCATCGGCGATGTTATCGTCAGTGAAATCTGCAATGTGTAGTAGAAGTGTGTCAAACTTTGCCCCTAAATTGAGCGTATAGTATAAGTATGGTAGTACAACTCCGCTGAACTCACTGGAAGATTATACTAAGCACATTAGCTTAATTGTGGTTGTTGACCTGGCTGCTGGCTAAACTAGAGGGAATATATAGCAAACGTAAATTACTCAAATAAGCATGCACAATACCCGCTAATCCGTGCGTGCAAATAAATTTCCGCGAATCTGCTATGAAAAGAAATCGCAAAATCGTCGACATCTTCTGTCACGGTCGAACTACGAAATCATACTGTGCCCCATTTTGAAAGCCAGTTCTTTCTGAAAGCCACTACGTAGTCGTTTCGATTGAAGCCTTACGAAGAAATCATTGCATATTTTATCACGTCAGTTACGCGACTGTCGGTAGAAGCAGGTAACAGACGAGTCTGGCCATGTACAAGTATTCAAATTGTGGCGGCAGCGGTGTACGTACCTATGCAATCCGTATTGCAGAAATTGGGAAAGTTGCGTTGTTGGTTGCTAGGACTCGCGTCGCTTGCATTGCACCAGAACTGGTCGCTGATGACGAAAATGCCCCAGTCGTGGCTGCCGTCCGCTGCTGGCCCACGGTTGATGGCCGTGTTGAACTCACTCTGGTGCGCGGCAAGACACACCCCTGTACGCATACGCATTACTTCATTCAGATTATATGTATTTCATTCTAGTACTGGGTCTTGGATTTTTTGAGTCAATTCTATATACACGCACGTGCAACAGGCTGGGTTTATACGAAGAACAAGGAGTAATTACTGATTTTATAGATTCGTCGATAAACCGACCGAAGTGGCAGCGCAGGCCAAGATGAATCACAATTGAAAGATGCCGTAACTTGATGCAATAGAAATTTAACTATGTTTTATCTACGGAGCTAACCTCGGGTAACGTGGGCATTAAGTGAGAAATTCTAGGTCATCCTTCATATCGTGTCGTAAATATCACATTTGCGATCTTTTGCAAATGACTATTATTGTCATGACTACGCGTGAATACACCTCTCTCGAGGTCGGTCTAACATTAGTTTAACAGCTAAACATGGGTATATATTCAACTATCTACACTATCTCAACTAATTCCAAGTAGGTGCTAAATGGGGGGAGCGTGATGATACAATTAACGTAGAACAAAGCACCTTTTACAAAGGTCGAATATATATTAGTTTATCGCAACTATGGTGCTATAGGATGAATTTCACATGCCCGTCTACAATTAATCGTGACACTACCCATAAAGATGTAATCCATATTTGATGTCTTTGTTGTTGCTCTGTTAAATGAAGCGCCATCAGTCTAAATATGACGTGAATTGCACAGGTATTATTTTATTTTCTCGGTCTCACTGCCTCCTTATATACATCCAAGCAGGAGCTTATAAATGGAATTCCATTTATAAGTTCCTGATCCAAGCATGATCGCAGATACACGCCCCTATATACGCATTGATATATATATTTATTTATTTATTTATTTGTATATAATATATATATTGCCTTAGGACTAAACAAGATCGTTACACGTATTTCTGGTATCAATCCCTAAACAGCACTATATTATGTTCAAATATGTGGCCACACATCGCGTACGAACTCGATGTTTGTGGAATAGAGACAATTAGGCGTGTTCACACACAAGAAAAACCGCGATGCTAATCGCGATGGAAATACCGAGATAATTGTGTCATTGTTCACACAGGCGGAAATATCTCGCTAATTGCCGAGCGGGATATTTCTATTAATCGAACTGCGCATGCCTGATATCAAGCCGGAATATAACCCTTCCGGTCGCGCGCGCGCGAATTATGTACTACCGGGATTCGAGTTCGGTGTTCGATTCCACGTACACGGCAGTGCAGTCGTTGTCTAGCTCTGTTACGTTAACGTATGCTACTCTAGCTCTATTACGTTAACGTATTCTACTCTAGCTCTGTAACGTTAACGTATGCTACTCTAGCTCTGTTACGTTAACGTATGCTACTCTACGTCTGCACGTATTTACGTAAACACATCGTATGATGGGATAGAAAATACCGGGATTATTTGCGCGAGCGTTTACACACACGCCGCGGTGCAATTAATCGCGCTAATTCCCAAATATCGCAGTCAAAAGTGCGATTTGCAGCGCGATGCTGATCGCGATATTTAGTGAGATTTTTGCGTTCACACTTGTAAAAATCTCGGTATTTCGATCGCGATACAAAATCCGAGATTTGCATCCCGCTAATTCCCGCCAGTGTGAACGCGCCTAATGGCTCCACGGAGAATACACAAACAACCAGAAAATTGACATCGTACGAATAACACTCATACCCAAGTATTGTGTTACGTTATACAGCGCTCTTGACGATTGCACTTACAGTCACCGAGTTGGGAAGGTGGTGCTCCTAACTTGAGAATTTCCGTCGCAAACTCGCACCGCTCGAATATCCTAGCAGCGGACACACTCAGGCAGGCCAGCAGGCAGAGCAAAACACATCCATTGCCTTCCATCGTTGTGGGAACTGCAGACAAGCAGACAAAGAAGCAGTCTCTAACCAATCTAGAAGTAGCCGCATATGAATGCTCTATGTAAGCTCCAGTGTATAATTATAACCGCCGACGTTTTTGCAATCTGATTAATTGTCACGACGTCCGTGTCGGGAATTCCGATTACCCATCTGAGCATCGCAAACGTCTCTAACGCGCCTCCCACATACCAAGCAACACCGGAAGATTTATCGCCAGGTAAGGCTACTTATTCAACGCAAATGTGATCAATTTATTAAAACTGCCAAGTTCTCCGTACCGCGCAGCTGAAAATTATTTTGATCGCGCTTTTCCTATGCGTGGTCCGGTCCGTAGCTCGGCTCACGGCGAAGTAGCTACGGCGAATTGGTCGTTCGTGTTTGCCGTGTAAATAGCATTGGCGCAGTAAAATAGACCGTTGTCTGGAGTTAATAAGCGTGTTCGGCTGAATTGCCGAGTTTGACCCATAAACCGAGGCTCACGCGCGCCGAGTGGTGCAGCAAAAAGTCTTGTAATAGCAGAGGACACGGTGGGCGACCGTCACCGTAAGCCAACTCCGCTCTGCACCGCCGACCCGACCTGAGCAAGAAAGGCGCGCTGTATTCGAATTCTCTCTGGAGTGGAATACCGATAAATTGAGTAGTGATGAATCATTGCTATCGGATTCGAACAGCCACGGTCGGATAGGTTATGCATAGACGAGTGCTTTGTACTCTGCCATGGGATTATTCGATTGTTAGTGAATGGAATCATTCACTATACATAAGAAATAGGTTGTACGTGTAGGCGGAAACGTTACCACGCAGGCGAATCAAGATACCATGCAGATTGTAAACATGGCCGTGACCATGATGTGCGGCATGTACGGGGCGCCATGCAGGACAGGCATTTTTGTACCTATAAACTTGACAAAAATGAGTTTTGTGAACACAAAACTCAATTCTGTCAATCCTGTACCACAAAACTCAATTTTGTGAACACAAAACTCAATTCTGTCAATCCTGTACCACAAAACTCAATTTTGTGAACACAAAACTCAATTCTGTCAATCC
>NW_014577072.1:955991-960012 GCF_000485595.1 Priapulus caudatus
AAAATCGAAAAATATGCAAATGAGATGACAAAATTGACCTTTGTGGGACAGGATTGACAGAATTGAGTTTTGTGTTTACAAAATTGAGTTTTGTGGGACAGGATTGACAGAATTGAGTTTTGTGTTTACAAAATTGAGTTTTGTGGTACAGGATTGACAGAATTGAGTTTTGGATTGACAGAATTGAGTTTTGTGTTTACAAAATTGAGTTTTGTGGTACAGGATTGACAGAATTGAGTTTTGTGTTCACAAAATTGAGTTTTGTGAGACAGAATTGAGTTTTGTTAGACAAAATTGAGCCCTGTCCTGCATGGCGCCCCGTAGCATGCAGTGATGAGTGATCTTAATTTCCTCTACCAGAATTAACAATCGAATTGCATGCACCACATTCAGTACGATTGAAATCAGGTAGTATTCAATCATTAGGTGCTGTTCTAGATGCGATTCACGTATGCTAGCTGATGTGATACGAACAGATATTAATTCACGCTGACAATGAGTTTCAGTGTTCATTGTTTGATTTTCCAAGCGCTGGAAGTCGAATGCCTTACTATAAAAGCCATTCAACGAAAAGAAAACGTGATGGCTGTCGTCCATCCGTCCGTATATATATATATATAAGTAATGTGCCTATTTAGTATTCATCGACTGCGTCGACCTTCATTTAATGTCGAAATTTAATTGTCTAGGACCGTTTTTGCGATCAAATCCGGTGTACGAATGTACGATGCTTAAACCTAGCCATTATCGTTTTTAGCGTTTGCGAAAAAAATTCGACAAATTACACGCATTGCGCGAGAGTGCACGCCACGTGAATCCTAATACATTTTGACAGCATTAAAGAACCCATTTTTCTTTCATCGCTATATATAACACATGCGCCATTATATTACAAGTCACGTGTCAGAATTTGGCCCGTGGCACTATTCAACAGACTCTTCTGTATTTATGAAAAACTAAACCAGGACGAAGAAAGGGAAAACCAAAACGAAGAACTCACTCGAATCGAATTTATATATAGCATATGAATATTGTCAGTTCATTTTCCTGTAGCATGCATTATTATACTTGGTGATAGTCACCACCGTTTGTATTTTCCGTACGACAGTATTTCGTAATAATGATACGTCGTGTTCATCAAGTTCTCATCTGAGCCTTTTCAATGCGACACCTATTAGCCTTTCCTTTGATCGTCTGCTAGCCGCTCACCACACCTGTTGATGGAACGTTACGCTGAGTTACATAATTACGTCAGCAAAGAAATGTTTTCTCACACAAATACACGGCCCGTACCGGCATACCGAGCTACCGTATACAGACGCGTCGACGTCTTATATCGTACTGTGCGCTACGGCCGCTCAGACGTCGGCCTACCACACCGTACTGTGCCGTACCGTACTGTACTGTACAACACCGTGCTGTACGCTACCTACGCACCGACGTACCATACCTACCGTATCGACATATCCTTGTATCGTACCGTACCGTGTCGTACCGACCTACTGCATGGCGTACCGTACCAAGATCCGCAAGTGTAATCGGGAGCGAATGCTACCACGAATTGTGCATCGCTGGCTACATATATTGTATCGCGGGTGGCTTGCGGCGCCAGACTAGTTGCAGACGTCGGACTCGGAATAAATAACAACCCTAAAACCGTCGTCCCTGGTGCATCTGTTACATCCTGTTACCAACCAAATCTAAGACGGTTGCGGCGACTCGCTGCCGGCATGGGAAAACCCACCGCAACTATAGTTGAATCAATCTTTATAAAACTTGCAGTGAAGGCTCTACTGGCTGGAGCGCCACAAATTACCTCGCGCATATCAAGGCCATAGGCGAGTACCTGCACATCCTGCTTTACTCAACTGCCAGAATCGTGAGGTTCCGCGAGCCCACGCTACGTCGTGATGCGGGCAGGTCGACGTATATTCGGATAAATATAGTTTACCTGTACCGTGATCAGGGTGTCACCGCGGACGCGTGTGACTTGTTTAACGTGTGTCTCAATACAGACACAGCGACATCAGATCGAACGACGCACGGGCAGCAATCGTGAAACGTACGTGATTCTAAGTGTATTTCTTCGATCGCCTGGGATTCTACGAAACGAAGGTGTTGCTAACGGCAAGATTACCGCGAAACAATAACTCGCTAACACGGACCACGATTCCGGTTGAGTAATTTACGGCGGAGATATAGAGACGAAAACATCGTCTGCAACAACGACAGTTTTGGTACGATCGCCGCACGACGACAACATGGAATCACGTCTAAGAGTTGTCATTTCGATGGCGCTACTGTGTGTGTTTATTCAAGCAATGCCTGGAATGAATGGCAGAGGCAATGCCGGCAACATGCGAGGTGCTAGTAATGCGAATCGCCGTCCTGGTACAGGCCCGAGAAAACTTCCGCCAGGACTACAAAAGCCGAGCAAAAGTCGTCGGGTAAGAAAGTACACGATAGGGACGCAGTCGGTATATTTATGTGAAAGTCAGTCAAGCATAACAAACTATCCGTCTGCCTTAATTGAGCACAACAAAAGACAAAACGCACAATTATCGAATGAGAACAGTCGCAATGTCACGATTACGGTAGTTAGTTGTACTAAGATTCCCAATTGCCGAAAATTACCAAGTGTGATAAAAGAAACTGGCCATGAAATCACGTTATTATCATATTCATCATGAAGAAATAAACGTGTTGTAACTATATAACCACGCCGGTACATACACGATTCGTCAACTTGTGTCTTGTTGCAGCCTCATGGCCCGCCACCAAGAGGTCCGAAGAGGGGAAGAACTGACGAGGAATACGCAGAATGCGAGCAAATCTTTGACAAAATCCAAGAAAAACAGGCTAAGAAACGAGGAAAACCCTATGTAATTCTCTTGTAATTTTGTGATATGATGAATATATTATTATTATGATTATCATTATTATTATTATTATTATTATTATTATTATTATTATTATTATTATTATTATTATTATTATTATATTATTATTATTTCACTTTATTTTATACCTGATCAATTTCGTTGGTTTGACCTTTTCCGCGCAGAAAAAGTTCGTGTGGACCGACGGGCTGTTTGAGAGTGACATAGTGATTAGAGCTGAACAATGCAGACGCATAGGGAAAGACTATGGCGTGGACGTTCCCCCGACCAGCGCTCACGCGCGCACTAAACGCAAGTTAACGGCAGATGTCTCCGCTCGATGGGACCCCAGCCGTCCCATCTACTTCTACATAATGCAGACAAACTACGGTACATATACGGTCGTACTCTAATAGATAAGGTGCTGCGCTAAAATACTAAGACAAACGAATACAGCTTAATGCCGAAGACAGTTAGTAATTAATGGCTAATAAAGCTACTATATATATATACATACATATATATACATATATAATGTACTATATATATATACTATTCTCTATAGTCGTAATATTGTTATATATAGGCACATAGTTTTACGTGCGCGCGTCTCCAGGTCATGGTTTAATTATTTTTGAAGGCCCTTTTGAGCTAGCGACAATCCGAGCCGCCGTGGGCCACTGGCAGGACGAGACGTGCCTTAACTTCTTTGAGCTTGACGCTCTGCCTGATCAGAATGCAGACATCGACTTCATATTCATCTTCAAAGGGCCAGAGTAAGTTCACAGCTAACCGTGGTACTGTATGTATACTAGCTACTGCAGATCGTAACCCGAGGCGCAGGTCTCGATGCTACGAGACAAGGGCCGACGCTTCTACCAGTCGACGTATAATAGGCGTGTTCACACACAAGAAAAACCGCGATGCTCATCCCGCTAATAGCGGAGATAATAGTGAAATAATTGTGTCGTTGTTCACACAGGCGGAAATATCTCGCTAATCGCCGAGCGGGATAACACGCCGCGGTGCAAATAATCGCGCTAATTCCAAATAGCGCAGTCGGAAGTGCGATTTGGAGCGCGATTTAGTGAGATATTTGCGTTCACACTTTTGCGTTCACACTTGTAAAAATCTCGGTATTT
>NW_014577072.1:967343-969346 GCF_000485595.1 Priapulus caudatus
TATATATATATATATATATATATATATCTATATAGGGAGAGAGAGAGAGAGAGAGAGATAAATGGCTAGATAATTCGATACATTGGAAACTCCAAACCCGAGATCACCTCAGAATCCAAATTAACCGAATAACGTGGATATAACAAGTGTTGACTTTGTTACATGTTAACTTACAGCTAGCTGTGGTGGAGTAGTGTTAGATGTCAGCTGTGGTGATACGGGTACCATAAACAGTCCCAGCTTCCCTGACTTCACAGGACCCCGAACACAGTGCAGTTGGCTGATCAAGGTACGTGCGAATATCTTAGCAGAGTTACTGATATTAACTTTACTCATCGGATCTGAAATTGGCCGAGCTGCTAACTTCTCCTTAACAATATAACTCGTTATTTCTAATACGAGTACAGTGACAAGGTAACCTCGTGAAATATATCACATCGTTGGCATTAGCTATTTAAGTTGAATTGACTCTGCTGGAAATTGGCTTCAGGCTCCCCCTGGCGGACGTGTTGCTGCCAATGTGACATCCCTCGTCACGCACACTCCTGACCTCCACGATGCCTGCAGAGACTACGTGGAACTGAAATATGAGAACAATTTGGCCTTGGCCGGAGCGAGGTACCCTTAGCGGCGAGCACCTCGTATTAAAATAGACGAGTAGTTCAGTAGATGACCGGAAAATTTGTAATTCAGGCTGAGGTGATAAGGGAACATATAAATGCAATGCAAATAAGAGCTCCGACTCCGAGGCTTCGACACAAACACGCGCTGTTTCACAGTAGCCAACCATTCCTCGAATTGCGTCGTAATAATAAAGACGAAGTCGAGGGGATTATTCAACAAGATTCACCGAGCCTGAGGCGAATAATTGTTTTAGTATCATTGCCCGAGTACTTTACATCTTTGGTACTTTTGGGGACAGCATTTTCTTTAAATTTGTCAATTTCGGCTTCCGTAACATTTACAAATCTAGCTGCCATTTTTGGCGCCACTACAAAGTACAATGTAAATCCTAGAGGTGATTCTCGAAAAATAATCACCTACGTCTCGACCAATCAGCGCGCAGGATTTCCTATAATCACTCGGGCGATGATACTAATGTTGTATATCTAGAGATTAACGCTAATAACTCCGACAAAAACGTTCGCGTGATGAATCTTTGCAGATACTGCGGCTCGCAATCGTTACCACCACGTGAAGTGATCACATCAGAAAAGGAGGAACTGATGGTGCTTCTGAGAATGCACACCGTATCATCGCTCGGAAAGTTCAGTCTGACCTACTCCGGTAACTAAAAACATACCATTTCGCTACGCAAATAATCGAATCAAACCGGATTCGTGATTATGCGTACGGAATATGCGTGCGTTATTATTCACCTTCAATACTACTTCCAATATTTAATACCTAGCGTTCGCGTCCGTTGTGTACAAACCTGTAACTACAGAGACCGGTAGACACACAGTGTTACTTGCCTTCGTGTAGTGAGTTGCCCATCAGTAGGCGGTACCACCATGCCTATGGAGACGACGCCAGCGCCAACGACGCCCTTGACGACGCCCTTGATAACAACTTCCTCCATCTCGCCGACGGACGCACAGGGCTATTCAGAGTGGACGGCGTGGTCCTCGTGCTGCGGTCGGTGCGGGCTCGAGTACCGCGGAAGAGACTGCGTAGAGCCAGCGCTGGGATGCACGTGAGTGTGGTGAATGCAATCGATAGCTCATATATAGACAGACAGACGGATGGACGGGCCGACGGACCGACGGACAGATATATAGCTAGATAGATAGATAGACAGACAGACAGACAGACAGACAGACAGACAGACAGACAGACAGACAGACAGATAGATAGATAGATAGATAGATAGATAGATAGATAGATAGATAGATATATAGACAGACAGACAGACAGACAGACAGACAGACAGACAGACAGACAGATAGATAGATAGATAGATAGATAGATAGATAGATAGATAGATAGATAGATAGATAGAT
>NW_014577072.1:969356-970615 GCF_000485595.1 Priapulus caudatus
ATAATAAATAATATATTATATAATTTCGACCATGGTCGACTAATGCAAAAGGGTCTAAAACTAGTTAGTTAGAACCGAATATTATGGAAACGAAAATATTGTATACAATAATGAAATTTTATATATGTCACTCACTCACTATAGCGCAAAACGCACAGAATAGAAATCGCAGCCTGTATAGTTATCTTGCGCGCGCTGTGGAATTCTTTTGCTACTCTAGCCTACTGGTATAGCTGCCCGGTCATTGGTCAGTAATATGTTTTATACCATATTTATGTAAGTAAAAGAAATCCATCAGCAGGATGTAGGTATTATATTGCTCAGCGCGCATATACGCGTTCCAGAATGCGCTATGCTTCTATATAGGCCTACTGTCTGTGCGTTTTGCGCTGTAATACATTACATTATATTAGGCAAGATTAATCTATCATAGACAACACGTTTTTTTGGTAACATTACATTTTCAGCAACATAATCTCAAGCACCAGAGGACCGGTAGGGCTATCACTTAATCAGTTAGCTTAGATAAGCTTAATTGGAACTGCTTAGTTAGAACGCGGTAAGGGCAAACCGGTCGCCTGTCGAAGGTCATCCTCGCGTGCATTCAGTGCAGACAGTAGGCCTAAAGATACGATCTCGCCGCGCTGCGCCACGAAGGTCGTTCTACGTTCTAAACAAAACAGACAATAAGCATGCAGCACATGCAATGTGATGAAATACATGACACGTCCCGACTGAATTAGGATAACACTATTATCTTTGTTTTAGTTGCACAGACGAAGGGCATGTACGTATGACAATATTAAAACAGGAAGACATAATACGTCTTATCATAGATATACACAACACAACATGTGTTCAATTAGCTAATAATACCTATTATAGCCTTAAGGTAATTAAGCTTTAGGTTATTAGCTCTTGATGTGTTGTGTATATCTATGGTCTTATTGTTGACGTTGTATCTCTTATCTCCACATGAATGCACCAAACACGGCCCGATATATGATGGCACATCGAGGTCGGATGCTATTGTTCTTTTTTGTTTCAGCTGCTCAGCTGAGGTCGGCAGAGCGGCGGGACAAAATACGATTTCGCTTGGAGATGGCTGTGTGAGAGTAAGTCATTTTATACGCTAAGCCTGCCGCACACGGTGTGTTTTGTGCTGCGCCATCGTGGCTGATGGCGCAGCACAAAACACACCGTGTGCGCGTGCAAACACAGCGATTTCTTGCGTGTAGGAAAATATCACACGTGTTTGA
>NW_014577072.1:974817-1008826 GCF_000485595.1 Priapulus caudatus
AGATAGACAGACAGATAGATAGATAGATAGATAGATAGATATATAGACCGACAGACAGACAGACAGACAGACAAACAGATAGATAGATAGATAGATATATAGACAGACAGACAGACAGACAGACAGATAGATAGATAGATAGATAGATAGATACATACATACACAGATACATAGATACATAGATACATAGATACATAGATACATAGACAGACAGACAGACAGACAGACAGACAGACAGACACTCACTCTCGCGGAGTTTTCCGCCAGATTGTACGTGTGTGCAACGCACGACACGTGTTTGCGCAGGGGCGCGAACACACGGGATACGATTATATATATATATATATCGACAATGTATTCATTGTACATCGAGCTCAATGGCTACACTATGCTGCAGTAAACTATGGCGTAGAATGGTCGATGCGCGTAGCGTAGAGACGCTCTGCTTTGCCATGGCTGGAACCGCGAAAATACCTATTCCGCGGAAAATATACAGAATTTCTCATTTTAGCTCAAGCAATGCGGATCGGCCTTACTACACACAGTGTTTAATAAGCTCGACAAAATACAGTGGTAGCCGAGTGTGTAGTAGTAGTTAGTAGCAAGTGGCTAGTATCGTACCTGCTAGACGTGTTACGTACCATACCATTACGAACTCGTCATATTGTACTTCCAGGCAAACAATCACAGAGGAAAGACAATGCACCAATACTCGGCCGTGTTCCGCAGGGTTCTTTGGTCGGCCCAGCTGCTTGGTGCTACGACGTAGCCAGTCATGCCGCGTCGATCCTAGTGGACGCGGTTGCATAAGGTGAGGGTGAAAATGAAGGCAGCACAGATAATATCACAGAACTTTACGAAACAGTTCTACTTCACACTTCTACTAAACAGTTCAAGATAATATCAAATTTAAAGGAATATCGTGAATAACCATTTAATTCTCATTAAATTGTATCATATTTTTCTATATTCTCATATTTTATTCATAAGTTCTATTCATTGAAGATCTAGGTACAATCACGACGAAGTGATAATCTACCAAATAACGTTTTTTACATACTTCGGCAGATCATCGCCACACTGTAGACGGTACTGCTGTAAGGATTTCTATCTGGACCTTGATGACAAATGTATAGGATTGCCTACACAACAGCAACCAGCACAACGAACCAGAGGAAACAGCTCCAAACCCTACTAAGGTTATTGTAATTAATCATAGAATATAAAACGGAGATACAAATCCAATATGTAATCGTGCATGGCAAGGTTTGGTATGTCTCCCAACCATTCTGTAAAGTCAGAGAGAAATTATTAGCTCACCGCACAGAACCTACCCCACCAGCCCTTAAGCCCACCGCACACCAGACGATTTTTACAAACGATGAAACGATGAAGCGATGAAACGATGAAACGATGGTGTGCGGGGGCCTGAATATGCGAGCTGAGAAAAAAATACAATGCGTCCAAGCGAACAATCAAGCGAACAATGCGAATTGAGTGTGGAAATTTACACAGCCACTCGCACACGCTGTTCAATCTTCCAAGGTCACGCGCACACCACAAAATCGCGTCCAAATAATCGTTCCAAAATCAAACATGTTTGATTTTGGAACGATCGTCCGATAAAAATAAAATCGTCTACAAATGAACCCGCACACCTACATCGTTTCATCGTTTCATCGTTTCATCGTTTGTAAAAATCGTCTGGTGTGCGGTGGCCTTTAGACGCTGTTACGTTCTGCTGCCTGCTATTACAGTATTACTGCAGTCGACTTGAACTAACCGGATGTACCTTGTTTGTTGGTTTATCAATTTGAAGACAATCACAGTATTCATTTGTTTGGTGCATTTTAAAGACCTAATTTCACTAAACACGGAAAAATAACATTTTCGTGAATGTTGTTTTGAAAGGAAATTAAATGACATTCATATTAAAAACCAATATTTTTATACTTATGATACAGCAGTTATATATTTATTATTATTATTACAAATGTACAATATAGAAATTTTCTTTACGAAAAAAGATGCAAACCAGACATGTCATAGTCAACAGCAATTCAACTATGATTGGCTAACTAATATACGACTTTTAAGTAGATCATTATCACAAATTATGGTAATTTCTCATGCAACGCTTCCTTACAATACATTGCGATGTGCATATCATATCATATGATAAAAAGACATGATATAATAATCAATTTATGTGATGCTAAATATCTGTCCATTCACAACAAGAGCTAAATTATACATCACTTTTAAAACGTATGACCTCCTCCCCAAATAATGGAAATTATCTTATTTCTAATCTATGAAAGCTCCCCAGCAAAATTCACACTGAAAAGTGGCAGTGTAAACTTCAGACTTTTTTTAACAACAATTTTACTTTCTTACATTAAACTAATGTTTTTAACAAATTTCTAACAATTTAACAAACAGATTCTTTACCCATTACGAGTATCAAAAAGAATGCTACATCCTAGCTGTTTTGGAATAGTACAGTACCCACTTGCTTAGGTAGGGTGTAAGCGAAAAATAAGCACCACATTGTGCAATTTTGTGAGTTTAAACAAAGCTATAAATGTATGTTGTGAAGAGAGACTCAGAGTTCAAGGTTGACATAAATCTCAAGGCCGCAGATTTACTTGATTTTTCAAATGCCGAGTTTTAGCCATCAGAAATCTCACAATGCACATTTTTAAGATTTATAAGTTATATATTTTAGGAGTGATATTTGTTCAAACTACATATATAGATATTCGTATGTATCAAAACAATGGAGTAAGCCACTCCTACACATCAAACAGGTTGTGTCCTTGCACACAGAACCTTCGTCTGATCGTGCTACAAAGAACATTTCTAAATTATTTGTATAAAGTTGAAAGGGTATTTGTTTCTATACATTATGCAATGCTCACGATAAGAAATAAACTCTGTGAGCAAAAGAGTTAGAACTATGAAGAGAGAAACTATGGAAAAAATTCCGTCAACCAATTACTACTAGCTAGATAAGCAGGATGGACGTAAGAATGTCAGACTAAGTAGCCGAACACTTATGATGGCGTGAAAGGTGAAAGGTGTTATGTGCTGAAATATTCTAGGGGTATACATGCATATATTTGAGTCATTGCAAGTTTACTCAAATTTTAGTATTGTTAAAAAGATGACATTTCTACACGACTTAATGTAAAATTCAGCAGAGAATCACTGGAGAACTTGTAGGCTTGGCATCAATATCTAGCAAGCAACATGCTGCTTTAGTAAAATGTGAAAATGTAAGAAAAACTGTTATACCCCAACTGTATAGATAAATATCAGCAAATGACGAAAGTACAAAGAAAGTGGGTTTACACAAAGGTAACTTAAGATATATGCTTCAGGAAGTCTGACTTGGCTAAGTTGGCTCCACGAATCTTTTGCACTTACTTCTCAGTGTTACCACTATCTTTGTCCTTGTCTTTGTGGTTGGCAGGTTTGAATGGGAGAGACATCTGCCCACGTTCGGGTTCAGGCATTTCGTATACACGCATCAGGTTGGAAAGCCGTAAGTGACTGAAAACGTAGTGCAGAATGCATCCAGTGTGTGTATAGAGACTAGCAAAGATTTTCTGCAGCAATATTCAACAAGTTCTGAAAATCGGACTCATCAAAACAGTTGTGAACTTGAGACACGGAAACAGACTGACCTCATATCGAGTGGCGTGAAGAAAATGAACTGCCTGTTTCTCTGTTCTTTGGCCACTACCAGCATCATGTCCATACAGAGCCGTCGGTTGACCATGTCCTGAAACAGCAGACCGATGCTATACTAGCAGACAACATTCACTATATAGACATTCTAAGAGACAAAACTCACCATATAAACATACTGGAAGACAACACTAACCATATAGACATACTGGTAAACAGTGCTCACCCTGTAGACAGGCTGGGAAAGAGAACTCACCATATAGACATACTAGGAGACAACACTCACCATATAAACATACTGGAAGACAAGACTAACCATATAGACACGCTGGGAGAGAACTCACCATATAGACATACTAGGAGACAACACTCACCATATAAACATACTGGAAGACAAGACTAACCATATAGACACGCTGGGAGAGAACTCACCATATAGACATACTAGGAGACAACACTCACCATATAAACATACTGGAAGACAAGACTAACCATATAGACACGCTGGGAGAGAACTCACCATATAGACATACTAGGAGACAACACTCACCATATAAACATACTGGAAGACAAGACTAACCATATAGACACGCTGGGAGAGAACTGCACCATTGTAAGTCACTCATACTGGTAACTATACAGTCCCCCATGGTGACATCTCTAGTGAGAGAGAGCTAGATTCACACATGTAAGCCATACTGGTAAACAACAGTCACCATGTAACATACTAGTAGAAGTGCACAACAACTCACCATGTTATAGACTATACTAGGAAAGAGAGATCAGCTCGACTAGTACCATTACGGAGAACAACATTGAACCATGTGTGACATACTAGTTAGATCACAACCTCCCATGTAGACGTCGTACTCGGTCCAGCATCATTACAATCTGCACGCGACTGAGATGTGCCTTCGAAGAATTGACTTGCCCTTCACTGCCCATCGCGTCCCAGACAGTGCCGAGCACGAAGCAGGTACGGGTCGAAGCCGAAGCGTTTCCCTCTCCTGACAGCGAGCGGTGTCCTTGGTGGCAGACGCCGTGCCCAGCCTGCGGCCCTACCATGCATGCAAAACACACAATGATTGGTAGCGTGCAAGGTCACGCGCCGTCAACATCACATTGAGCGACGATCCTTCGTTCACGTGATATTGCAGTCGCATCGCCAATCAAAATCGAAGAACACGAGCTCAAAGACTGTTCCAGAGGAGCACAAAAGCGTACCCGTTGTTTGAAAGACCATCTCCGACACAGAGAAGTAGAATGACGTAGGGGAGGGTCACGAGGCTCTCTCTCTCTCTCTCTCTCTCTCTCTCTCTCTCTCTCTCTCTCTCTCTCTCTCTCTCTCCCTCTCTCTCTCTCTGTCCTACTCACCACTATTTCGAGCACCTCCTTCTTGTGATCGAACATCATGCGACCGCTGCACTGCCTCTCCTCTAGCATGATGTTGAAGATGTTGCGCACACGCAGCGAGATCATGCGACGAAACTGAAGGCACGACGACTCACGCTCCATCATGATGAGCGAGAATTTCTGCGAAGAGACACACGGCGAAGCAACGTTAACGTCGTTCGGACAGCGAGCGATCGCAAGCGACGCGTGCGGGGGCGTGATGCCTGTACGAACATCTGCAAACACTGCAAATTCTGACAAGGATGAAGCCCGCTGGAAAGTGTAGGCACCCACCTTGAGCAGTTCGCTGGCATTTGCTATCTCCGTCTGGATGAATGTTGACTTTTGCGATATTTCGTGGTATTTGTTAATAACTTCTTCCTTAGTGTAACCTTGGCTGTACAAATGCAAAAATGCACAAATAAAGGAAAAACTACTAGTTGTAAGTAATTTAGATATAGATGCATGCAGCTTGTACAATTTACAGTTCGAATTAAGGCTACTGTTACTGCACAACCTTCCATGTCGAGATGAGAGGAGATCATAAATCCGTTAAACACATCATGTCACCTACACGTGTGCTAGATGCCACACAACCAATACTCACGTCGTCTCCTTCTCCTTCAACCGTTTCTCACACTGTGTGATGTCACTGTCGATGGTTCTAGGGGATCGCCTTGTGTTCACCCTCTCACAGATTTGTGTCGCTTTACCGATGTACTCCTAAAAAGAAAACAACAAAGGGTTACAATAATATACAACAACAATAGACGTTTACAAAACAAGCTTGCGAGTGAAATGCCTAAAAGCATGTGTACCAAATATACCTGCAATGTATAATCAAGTCTGGCCCATTACATTTGCTATATTAGGTGAATCCAAACCAGAATTTCATCTAGAATGTATGAATAAACTACTACAGTTCAGTACAACCATATAGGCCATTAAGTTATGAATATGCACATCACATACGACATACACAATTTCTATCGGCTAATTAAATCTACACTAAATCTTTGTAATTACTTACAGATAAATTATGCACATCGTCGTTGTCGAGCTTTTAACTAATAGACGAGATTTTATCTGATAAGGAAACCTTTTGAAATAACGGCAAACTACAAACAGGAATCAGCTACACACATAATTGAATTAACTTTGATACATCTGCAATATGCTTGATTCCTAATTATTATACTTAGCAGAATCATCCAAAACCAGGTACCTCAACTTTTGTCTTCTGCTGTTTCAACTGTTTTGTGATCGTCTGTATAACAGCAAGGTGTTCCTGTAGCTGTTTGTTATAATGCTTCTGATGTTCTCTAAGCAGCGCTATCTGTTGTTCCGTCTCAGCTAGATCACTTTTCTGTGGAATCACCTTTTCCTTGATCTCTTCCAGCTGCTTAGTAAGTGCATTGTACCTGCCATAACACATGTGCAATCCTAAAATTACAAGAATTCAGTTGTATCTGCTACTCCAAATCTTTATCCACAACTCCTGCTATGATAGCAATGGTACGAACTATGCATCCTACACCACCCAATGTTTTTTCATAGAAGTGCACATTCATTAGCATGCTAGGTATGCATCAACGACACGAGCAGAAATATACCTATAGCAGTAACACTATTAAACAATCGTTAATCCTACCAGACGCACGTCGGTGACGTTAGTAACAACCACCGCATTGTGACATACCTGTTCAGTGCTTCTGTCTGTGTGGACTTGCTACCATTTAGAAGTGCGGTCACCTCCTGTTCAGTCTGCTGCAGTCTATCGTGCTGCGCGTCGCAGTTAAGGAGCTCCTCCTCTAGCGTGGCGATGTCGATCGGATCCACCTCCTCGACGTTTGCGAACTCAGCGATCTCGTAGCGCTTCTTACGCACCGCCTCCTGAATCCGCATGATGTGCGTGTCCGTCTTGTTCTTCTGCTGCAAGTTCTCCCTGCAGGTGGCGTCGGCGGTGCGGCTCTCACACTGCAGCTGGCGCAACTGAACGTTGAGATTCGTCGACTTTTCCTTCAGGGCGTTGATGTCCTCTTCGATGTTTTTCTTCAGAAACTTGGCTTGTGCGTAGCTCGGGCAGGAGTAGTAGCGAAAGGTCTTGCCGCCGAGGACCTGAGTGCAGAGAAACCAGCTCCGTGAATGAGGCGACTGTTATTTCAACTGGAATTATGCTCTCACCTATCAAACACACACAGGCATGCACGTACAGACATACGTGCTAGAAAATGCGCAAGGACCCCATTATAACATGGCATTATCCGATTTAAGTACAAAAATCGAGCAATAAGAGGGAACGACAACAAAGAACAGTGCACACAGACCTGGTCACCGCTAAGCGTGAAGGCCTCGTGACAGTTGGCCGGCAGCGAGTACTGCATGACACGTCGTGCCTCCGTGTTGTCCTTGATCAGGACAACCGACTCGACGCCGCGCAAGTCGATGAGGAAGTTTGTGACGATGGGGTCGCGGGTCGTGAGCGTGTGAAGTACCGTCGCGTACGCACGCGTCTTCGCCTCAAACGCCGACACGTCGTACACGCGCTCCTTGAAGCGACTGATGAGCATCTGCGGCTTCTTGTTGTTGCGCGGAAGCACCGACACCATGATGCGCTCCAGCACTCCAGCATCGTGGTGGTCATTCACGCACCACGCAAACATGAGGCCGCCCAGACACTGCTCAACTGCTAGGGCCCATCGCTGGTCTGTCAGCTCCATATATGCACCTACAAACAGCAGAAAGTGCTTTTACTGAAGAGGTTACGGTGGCTCCATAAAAATGAATCCAATAAGAAATCGATGTGACAGCTAAGGGTTACTTATAGTTAAACTCGCTAGACCCATGATGCCCTGTGTTAGTGTTCTCCTTGCTTATTATGACCAAATGTCCTCAAACGACATTCCTAAACAAGTAAATCTTAGAAGCTAGAATAGAAATAAGAGAAACTCATATTCTGATTGTTGGCAAAAAATACTCTAAATGACTATTTCTTGCCAACAATCAGAATATGAGTTTCTCTTATTTCTATTCTAGCTTCTAAGATTTACTTGTTTAGGAATGTCGTTTCACAGCTTGGTTCATGGTGCAGCATATAGCCAATAAAAGCTAAATACAACGCACCTATTGGTCCTCGGGGCTTCTGGTGGAACTTTCCCTGCTTGTGTGCATTTTCAACCTCTCGTATCAGTTGTGGCACCCACTGCCCATAGATGCGGAATCGATCAGTCTTGCTCTCCTCCAAGTCTCGCAAGTCTCTTTTCGTGCGATCCACCAGTTCCCTAAGACCCTGTTCTTCACGCCTAAAAATGCGGGGCACTCACAGTGATAATGTAGCTATTGCAACAGATATTGAATGCTGGATAGAGATATGTAGTGTATTTTCTATAAAAAAAAAATTGGTTTTCATAATCAATCAACTTGTACTTCAATACTTTATGTAATATTTAAAACGAATCTCATGCCTCATCCTCAGCTGGTCTTCCTTTGCCTTGTTCACTGCCCCCTGGAACTGGTCAAGATCATGCTTTTTGGTGTTCATCTGAGCAGAAAGTGCCTTCAGTTCCTCCTCGAGTTGTGCAATCTTCTGCTCCCGTTCTCTCCTTTCTGCATCTCTATTTTCTTGCACACTGAATATAGAGAACAACAAAACTAAGGTCACCCACAGTGTGCACGCACCTTACAAAACAGGCAGTCACGTGTAACACAAAATAACACGCATAACAGAACTGCAATGATAAATCATTGTATGGATAATTTAAACGAGCATACTTATTAGGGCACGAAATTAGCACCGGCCCACCGGCATATGCCGGCAAATTATTTGGAAGGCCGGTAACATTGGCAAAACACCGGCCCTCCGAGCCGGTGGTGTCAGCCGTGTTAGTGAGTACCTACATTTTTATTTATAGCCTACATTATTTATAGCAAATAGCCTACATTACTGTTTTACCTGAAGGATATCACGCAATGAATAACTTATCTACATTTTACAAATTTGAAATCAAGAATGCAAGCGTGAAACATGCCATTGATTTTACAAACAAATTTGTGAGGGCTGGTAAATTATGGTGAGGGCTGGTAAAAATTACTGTTACCAGCCCTCTGATCGGTGCAAAAAAATCTGAATTTCGTGCCCTGCTTATACATTAACACATTACATGCATTGTAAACATACATTAATCATATTACATATATATAATGTCGTTGGATTTACTGATAAAAAACAACAGTGATTGAACACCTATAGCAAGTAATTGCTTACTTGGTTTTTAACTCTTCTATTCGTGTTGATATCTCCTGGCGATCATTCTTTAGTTGCCTCAGCTGTCGTTCAATCTCCTTTATTTTCATCTGTAGAGAGAAACCAGTAAAAAAGGCGTTATTGTTTTATTACACAGCCCCAACTTTGAACCTTACAATGTTAAAATGCTGTTTTGAATTAAAATTCATTTCACGAAATCCTCAGTAAGTTAAGAAGCAATGGATCGGTGTCCACAAACATTTGGTGACCATACCTGGTGTGTGCGTATATCTTTTTTGGCTACGTCAAGGTGATCTTTTGCTGTACGGATATCAGGATCCATTCCCCTCGCCTGGTCACTAATCTGTTTTAACTCATCCCTCAACTCTTGTATGCGCAACTGTTCCTTCTGAATTTTTGCCTTAGGAACAGATAAGAATATTAATCAGCAAAAAATTTCCACGGCAACAAGATATACTGAAATCTAATCCAGCCAAATTTTGATTTCTGTGGCAGTAATCGTACTATACTTACACTACTTAGTATACTTACACTATTTACTATACTTACACTACTTACTATACTTACACTACTTACTATACTTACACTACGTACTATACTTACACTACTTACACTACTTACTATACTTACACTACTTACTATACTTACAATGGTTTCTTCCACCTTTCCTGTGAACTTTACTGTCCTTCCATCTTCCGTTTCTAGACCTTTTTGCAATGGATTAACTTCCTATGACAAAAAATATCAGCATTACGAAAAGAAGCTTGTTTGTATTAAGTGCTCACATAAATAATTATCCCCATACACAGTACAAACGAAGGAGAATACTCATATATTGAGCACAGGCATGAAAACTGCATTTAAATATTGACTCTATATGAATTATCTGGCTTAGATACTTACAATTTTTTTTAATCATATTATAGGAGCAACTAAGATTACGTGTAACAGACAATAATAAGAACCATTCACAAATGAGCTGGTAACTGATATGAAACCACTCTCTATTACTAACTTGTCCAAATTTGAATGTAGTTTCTAGAGTTTGGTTTCCCACGTTTCCAAATTAGCCTTGGTCATATACGTCATAAAACCACATGCAACTGTTAGGCAAGCAGGCTCTATGTTCTATCACTTGTTAGCTGCACGTTGTACGAGCTGTTATGTTTTGATAACTGCTCTACCCCAACTGGCAGTAAAAATCATTCTCGTTGTAAACTACTATTTTGAGCATTTTAAATTTAAATATAAAATTAAAATATTGGACTCAGGCCACCCTTAAAAAATTATATGTTTGCTGTCCTCCCACCGACCCACGAAAATAGCCGCGACCCAAAATTTTTTTTTTACATTTTGGGTTCCATATTTTTTGATGGATGGCCTCAATTATGCATTATCTGCTTTTCTAACAAGACATAACAGTAAGACGTTCAATCAGTAATATAGGCCCGCACACGACCTCACCTGCTCAACCTCAGCAACCTGCGCCCATGCACTCTCATTCTTCAGCTTCTCGATTTTTTCACGTAGATTATCCAGAGACTTCACAGCTCTGAATCGCCTATCCCACTCAGCCACCTCCTTCTCCATCTTTGCCATTGTCTGATGAACGGGAGAAAACATGACAGTGCTACCTACGCCATGTATGATTTTCAATACACGTTGATAATCACAATTTGACTCACCTAAACGACGGACCTCGTGTGAACAACATTGTGTAACTGTGCTCTAGCAGTGTTCACAACTGAAATAATATCAGGAGTAGATAATAGGGAGGAGTGTGACATCAATAAACAAGGGAAATTCGTCCTTTACTAGCCTTATAATACCTACAATTTACTACCATATAGTAAATGAATTTTATACCGTCTGAATTATAGGCGCCCAATGGCGTTGGATTGATGGCCAGAAAATGGAGAATCGTGTCGTACGTTTTAGGCTGTATCTCCGGATTGCGGGTGTCTACGAGGAAACGATTTCGCACGATGATTGGCGAATGTACTGTGTCCGATTTGAGCTCAAGTTGGATGAGTTACGTGTAGTAAATCGTAGGTATTACAGGCTTTCAGATTTGAAAAGTACAGGAGGACTACTAATGACTCCCCTAGGACACCATAGGGGGACTTTTCACGCTCCATAATCACACCCTTAAGAGACATGATGAAGAGCTCCACTAAAAAATCACACCCTTAAGAGGCATGATGGAGAGCTCCACTAAAAATCACACCTTTAAAAGGGATGATGGAGAGCTCCTTGAGGGCTCTCCATCATGCCTCTTGGGGTGTGATGATGGAATCATGACCAATCCTCAGTCTAGAGTGAAATCCAAAACGAAAATTGGGATGTCATGTCAATCTACTGATTATCATTCATCTTCACCTTCATTCATTCAATGGCTTCGTCAGGATTACATTCTTTTCATCCAACACTAGCACACAGATTAATAAAAGAGTTGATCGGATGTAAAAATAAACTTGTTTTATTTATTCTGATTTCCATCCTTAGAGATTCTAATCCATGTACCTGCATATTTCAGCACAAAATATCATCACAATCCATCAACAAACTAGCCAAATTACTCGTACGTAGTAGCCACGTATGTAGCCCCTCCAGCCCTACGACTGTTTCACGTCGGCAGAAAACCACTTCTCGCCACGTATAGTAGAAAACGAGCAGGTAACTTGTGGCTACCGTATAGGTACCTGTATTTGGATGCTGTTGTTTAGTTGTATTTATATATATATATATATAAACCAGAGGGTAGTAACCAGACCTGTACCTCTGCCATACGTTCAGTCACTTAAACACCACAAATTGTTGTGTGTTGCTAACCTTTTTGTACCCCCCTACATTGAGAACCCTATGGAGCGCTATTTCACCATAATATACATACTTTTGGTGCGCGATTTCAACCACTTTTATGAGGCGCGATGATGCGCGCACCATGGCACAATTTCGGGTGCGCGGTGGAGCGCGAGCGCGATCGCGCCCATTAAAAATGAAAGCCTGGTATTATAAGGCTAGTAAATGACGAATTTCCCTTGTTTATTGATGTCAGACTCCTCCCTATTATCTACTCCTGATAATATGCTACACTACAAGCAGTGTAATATAATGTAACCAACCAAAACGTGCAATTTCTACAATCAAACACAACAATCGCACCGTTGATACATCAATCGAGAATAGCGATAGCACGATAGCAAATATACCTCTCGTTTCGTTGCCAGCAAACCAGTCGCCTCTCTGCATCGTTCGTCTGCCTCGTTATATGCACGCTTCATCTGCTCCAGCTGCGTGGCTTTCAGAAAGAATTTGTACTTATCGGAGGCATTCTTAGAGTTGAGAAAGTTGCGGCTCGTCTCCTGGTTGAGAACGCTGATCGGATTGTCCACCTGAATGTTGAACTGCTCCATGAGGTGAGTCAACTCATCTCGCTTTGTACTTATCAGGTCGCCTGGCCGCCCGCGAAACCAACACGAGTTATAAACAACCAAAGTTATAACTTTGCACAAAATCATTAGGACCAATTACAGCCAACCACATATATCCTGTATTTATTTATAACGTTCAATTTATGTACGGTAACCCTTTTTCAATTCTTCCAATTTCCCCCAATTTCTTCTGACCTGTACGAATAACACAAGTGTAACCACAAGGGAGAAAATATGAATCACTAGCAATATCAGTACATTACAAAGAATTGATCCTTCAGAGTTATTGTCTAGTCACTCTTAACAAACCTGCAGCAGATGCGATATTTCTTACCTGACTTTCCTCTTAGTTTATATGAGCTGCTACCATCTTGAGTCAGTCTTCGTTCCACAGTGACCGAGTCACCATATAGGTTTGGTTTGAATGCATCGGGTCCTTTGTTACTGAGTTTAACCGTCACCTCCCCATACCTATTTCAAACGCAAGGTATAATAATTTGTATGTACACCTATATGTAAGTATATCTGTATGCATAAGAAATATAAATATACCTGTCAAATGTTAATATATAGGCTATAAAACAAAACTAGTTGGCTATAGATTTCTTCAGTGAATGACTAATAAGTGTTTAAATGCTAGCATCTTTCAATGGGGCAATAATTATATGGGTTTATCTTAACTTTATAATTAGAGGTAGAAATGGGGCAAGTAGTACCATGTAGAAATTGCAGTGAGGATAGTTTTTAGATATAGTTAAATACATGTATACAAATCTGGTTAACAAGCAACACAAGAAAGGACTGATTCTAGAAGAAGAAGGTATCCTCCAGAAACATGGTGGATCGAAAACACAATATATTTGTACTTCCAATAAATACCCTTTTCCAGTTTTGATAAAACTTTTAACAGATGTTCCTCGATTTGTTACGTTTGCCTTTCCTCCTAGTCCGATAACAACAGCAGTTAGGACCGCACTCTTTCCACCTGCAATAACAAAATGAGCGAGATGAATATAATCAGATAACTACTACAGCGTGAATGTAAGCCAGCTGGTGATATACCTTTACATATCTACTAGAGACCACAGACATAAGTGACCTATATTTTATGAAACTGAAATCGTCTCTTAGGGACAATTGTATGAAATTGGCTCCAATTGATATAAAAGACATAGTTTTGTTTAAATGCTCGACAGTAAAACGACGCATGACTTACTTCCATTACGGCCTATGACAAAGTTCACATTTGGGCCAAAGTTGAAACTTAGGTCGTTGTGGCACATAAAATTTTTCAGTGACACTCCCTCGATTATGCCAGATTCAGCAGTTTTCTGAAACATTTCATGTAAATAAACATTCGCATTATATAAGTTAATATCAACACAAAATTTCAAACTCTAACACAATCTAATTTTTTTCACAGGACTACAAATCACAACTTTCTGTGTCACAGTCAATTATAATAAACTCTGTTATGAACTCTTCTTAATTGAACAGGTTTTTGACATTTTCTCAAATGTAGGTAGCTGTATATCCATCTACCTGTGTCTATATATCTAGTCAGATATGGTATAGACAAGCATGCATATTAATTACTATAAAGACAATACTTGTTTAATATTTCATTATGAATTGTCTGCCCAGGTGTTTATCTAAAAATCGCTTATACAGGAGCAGTTACATGCTGGTGAATGTTTGCTGGAAGCATGAGCATTCCAGATTTTCTTTCACCAAATTTATGGAGCACACCACTTGTATCAGTGGCAATAACAAACTCACCGTTGTAACCAAGGTAAAACCTGGACGTCTATCCGACTGATCATGTTCATTATCAGGATCAGGACGACAAGACTGCTTGGGAGCTGGGTGCTCAGTGACGGAATTAGCCTTCCTCTTTGGCATTGTCAAGCCAACCTCAGAATAGGCCGTATATTAATATGACAGGCCTTCAACCTAGGTTAAACAAAAACATTTTTTTTATTATTGTTGTTGTTGGTATTATTCATATAAAACAAGTGCCGCTGAGCGACAGCGCTCATCTAACGTCTACTGCGGTGACTCTGTGGTGGAGTGGTGGGATTCTAGTAAACCCTGTTAGTCCCAAATGTGTTCACATACGCGCCGAAACAGTGGAAGGCACAGGGATAGTATCAGGAACCTTCTCAAAGGAATGTTCGTTGGTATCGTTATGAAAGTTGCCACGAGATGGCGCGTACGTTTAAGTGTCTCAAGATTAAAGATGGAAACTCCCATTGTACGTAGTAGCAGCAACTATTTGCAAGACAGAATAGGTAAGCACTCATCCATTTACCTACGCAAGCCTACAGGCTGAAATAGAGAGCTGCCACCTGTAACTAATTAACGCAGGCACTACACAGTACTATCACCGCCACATGTACTAGGCAGTGGCCACTGCGGCAGTGGCATAAGTTACAATATGTAACACCACTGACAGTACAGAATGCCATAAAATATATCGACTTTAAGCGAGCATATAACCTTCTTCAAGCCAAATTAGCTTCTTGAAATTTTATGTGACATGTAGCCTACAACATCCAGGCATGATAGAATTCTACTAGCAAAGCACGGCAGTTCAAATTCTTTCTAACACTAACAGACAGTAAACAAATCCATGTTTGAAGCCCCTCCCTCTTTGAGGGTCAAAAGAGTTATCGGACCACTTACTCTTCCGCATCAGTCACAGAAAGTACATACTCATGCGTCCTTTCATAAAGCCATAAAAATTAGGTCAGCAGCTTGAAACAAAAAATTTTTCAATCGCCATCGGTCCAGACCCATGTCCTCAGAAAATGGTCTAAATCTGCCCTGTGCCTCATTGTACCTTGACACTGTACCTTCCAATTTTGGCACGTGAGCTTTTCCTACCAGATGCCTAATATACACCCCGACTATCGCACGAGCCTAATAGTCCGAGCCATTAGATTGCTGCCGCAATTCGCATTTCCTCCCTATAACCTTAAGTTAAGGAGTGAATGTTCCACTTCTCTACACCTCTGCACATTGACCTTTGACACCCACTTTGACATCCCAAACTCGTTCGGATTACCCCCCACGTACTCGAATATCATGACCGTACGTCGAGCGTTATGATTTGTGCTCAAACTGTTAGACGGACTAAACGCCGCACAGGACGGACGCATCATGCGATCTACAAGCTGCATCTGACTATTCAGATTGAGCGAAAAATCTCGTAACTCCGCCGTGAGTAGCGCTCCCTGGCAGGTATGCTAAACCAGGGTAATTGCCTTTTTAATTTAAAAATCCCTTTACTGGCTATTAATTAGTTTGGCCTAATGGAACATATTCGTAATACGGCGACGCCCTGCATGTGAAAATATACATGATCCAATTGGACAGGGCTCGGTGCAGCTGAGCTTAGAACCAGGGAGGCCTTGAACCAAGATGCAATTCACAACATTACAAATTTATGTAATAAACGTGCAGTGTGCTCGGTTATACCCAAAACCACAGATTATTTTTGCAAATTACTTATTATAAAAGAAGCAAGGGTGTTAGTAGCGGCAAATCCGAAGAAAGTTACAATTTCATGACTGACAGACACCCCATTAGTTGCCATGCCTCAGCACAACTACAAGGACACTAGAGAGGCAACTGCGGTGTTGTAGTCCGAGTCGAACACCCCAGTTCGAGTCCGAGTCCGCACCCCCCCCACCCCCGCCCCCTGAGTCCCGAGTACCCGAGTCCGAATCCGAGTCCCGAGTCCGTGCCACCCGAGCCGAGTGCCACACAACCAGAGCTACGAGCCAGTTAGATTTTTTTTAAAAGGCGAAAAAATCGGAAAAAGGGAAAAAGTCGGGGAAAAAAGCGGAAAAGGAAAAATCAGGGAAAAAGGGAAAATCGTAACAAAAGAGAAAAAGGCGAAAAATCGCCAACAGTGCATCGTAGACATTCAAAAGTGTATAGTCAGCCCGAAAACACATAAGACCACAAGTCATACGAAACGTGTCAAAGTAACAGATCCATTGTGTTTACGAAAATGACACGCGCTGTTGAACCAAATGAAAGAGCCTAGTGCTTCGAATGCCGTAGAAAAGCGCAAAGAGGACAAAGTGCTGCAGACTTCATTAAACCAAAAAAGGACAGAATCTAATCGACGCGCATGAAAACTTACAAGATTAGGCCATGTTATCTAGAAAACCTAGAAGTTTTAGTTTTAAAATTATTGGTAAAACTGCGTGCTTACAATAGCTACATGTTTGTACTATGTATGTAGTGGCGCTCGACTCCGAGGCGGTCATCGCACTCCCGAGCCAAGGGACCGAGACCGAACCAGGAAAACGCGTCTCAGACCTACAACACTGGCCAAACTGACTCACTCCATATAGAAGAAAGTGCGCCGTAATAGAACTGCGCGTCATCAGCAAAGAGGCGAATAGGATAGAGGAAGTCAGTTTGGCAACAAATCATTTTGAAAGAATAAACAACAATGATCAATGACTAAGCACACACCGCATAGTTGGTATGACCAATGTGGACAGGCAAGCACTGCTATCCTGATCCTTGATCGAAAGCTTCTTAGAGCTGTATGCCCTCTTGTTAGTAGCTACTTGTATTGCTAAGTCTCATAGTAATGGCCACATGTATTTACAAGTGCCGATGCATAGCGACGCGCTACATCTAACGTCTATCTGCATGACTCTGTGGTGGAGTGGTGGGATTCTTAGTAAACCCTGTTAGTCCCAAATTGGTTCCACAAACACCGCACGAAACAGTGGAACTGCACAGCGATGCTAATCAGGAAACCTTCTCAAAAAGAATGTTCGTTTGGCATCGTTAGAAAGTTGCCACGAGATGGATGCGTACGTTTAAGTTCTCAGATTAAAGATGGAAAGCCCGCATCATCATTGTAGTAGCAAACAACATCTGCCAAGACAGAATAGGTAAGCACTCATCCCATTTACCTGACGCCAAAGCCATACAGGCCTGCGCAATTACTAGAGAGCTGCCACCTGCCCCAACCAATAGGCAAAAACTCCACAGTACCCACAACACATGCACTGGCAGTGGCATACGCTTACATGCTAACATAGATGACACTAGACAAGAATGCATATAATTGATACGATTTAAGGAGGGCATAAACCTTCTTTAAACAAAATTAGGCTTTGGAAATTCACTGTGACATGTAGCCTCATACATCCAGCACGTAAAATACGATTCTGACTAGCAAACCGGCAGTCAGAATTCTTTCGTAACAGACCAGTCAACAAATCCATGTTAACCCTACCTCGTTGAGGCGTCAAAAGGTTATCAGATCACTGTATACTCTTCGTCACGTTCAGTGGAGAAGCAGATTTCATGCCTTTCAATAAAGCCATAAAAAATGATAGGTCACCGCTGAAAACAAAAAAGTTTTCAATCGCTCGGTCAGACTCAGTCCTTCAGAAAATGGCTAAAGCTGCCCTCTGTGCTCCTATATGACCTTTGACCTGTGACCAAGGCCTCAATTTCGGCAGCAGTGATGGCTTTTCCTACCAATGATGCTATATCACCGACTATCACGAGCGCAGCGTCGAGCGTCGTTTAGATTTGTGCCGCAATTCTGTCATTGTCCTCCCTATACCTTAAGTAAAGGATGAATGTTCCCCTTCTTTTACACCTCTTGACCTTTGACTGCTTGACCCCCAGCTTCGACATCCCAACATCGTTTTACGGATCCCCCCAACGAACCCAAATTCGTGACCGGACGTCGAGCGCTCGTTAAGATTTGTGCCCACTGGTGACGGACGGACCGGACGACGCGGACGACGCGGACGATCAAGCGATCTACAAGCTGCATCTGACCTATGTCAGATGACTAAAACCGGTAAAAACTGTAGGATGGCGCTGGCCGTTAAATGGTGTGGACGGCCGAGTAACGAACTCAGCCAGAGCCTATGCTCCTAATGCTATTATCACAAACAATTTCTGAATCTATCCGTCATAAAGTAAGAAATCAGTTTAACTTAGGTAGTAAATAAGTAATATGCCAACCGTAAGTGACTAAAGTTTGAAATTAAGCGAGAGATCCGTGCAGAGAACCCCTTAATCATTCCTTGCCAAGATAATTGAAATCAACAGTTCTGCGAACAAATCTACCGCCTCGACGCTACGGTACGATATCGAGGACGTGGGGGGTAACCGAAAACGAGGGGGTTTGGATGTCAAAGCTGGGGCGTCAAAGGTCAAATAGTCAAGCAGAGTGTAAAAAGAGGGGAAATTCACTTCCTTAACATTAAGGTATAGGGAGGAAATGCCAGAATTGCGGCACAAATCTTAATATGGTCTCGACCTAGCCTGCGGAAATAGGTCGGTGTATATAAGCCATCATGGTAGGAAAAGCCATCACAGTGCCAAAATTGGAGTCAGCAAGGTCAAAAGTCAATGAGCATCAGGGCAGATTTTAGACATTTCTGAGGCATGGTCTGACGGAAGCGATTTGAAAACTATTTTGTTTCAGCTGTGAAAACTAGCATTTATGGCTTTAGTTGAAAGACCATGAGAGTTACTTTCTGGGCTACATGTCGAAAGAGTAAGTGTACCGATAAACCTATGTGACCCTCAAAGGAGGGTTAAACTGGATTGTGTGACCTGTCTGTAGAAGAGATTTGACTAGCCGGTTTGGCACAGTAAGAATTTAATTTACATGCTGATGTATGAGGCTACAATGCACAGGCAAAATCAAAAAGCTAAAGTTGGTTGAAGAAGTGTTATATGGCCTCGCTTAAACTCTATAAATTTCTATCGGCATTCTGTACTGTCAGTGTGTTACATATGTAACTTATGCCACTGCAGTGGGCCACTACCAGTACATGTGGCGGTGATAGTACTGTGTAGTGCCTGCGTTAATTAGTTACAGGTGGCAGCTCTCTATTTCAGCCTGTAGGCTTGCGTAGGTAAATGGATGAGTGCTTATACCTATTCTGTCTTGCAAATAGTTGCTGCTACTACGTACAATGGGAGTTTCCATCTTTAATCTTGAGACACTTAAACGTACGCGCCATCTCGTGGCAACTTTCATAACGATACCAACGAACATTCCTTCGAGAAGGTTCGATCCTGATACCATCCCTGTGCCTTACACTGTTTCGGCGCGTATGTGAACACATTTGGGACTAACAGGGTTTACTAGAATCCCACCACTCCACCACAAAGTCACCGCAGTAGACGTTAGATGAGCGCTGTCGCTCCGCGGCACTTGTTATATGAGGTATGTTTAGGCTTAGGAGTTAGGATTAGGGTACACTTCTGTAGTACAAGTCTGGTACACTTTGTGTATACATATATATGTACCTCGGGTACATATACTATTACTAATACTATATTAGTAATAGTACTATAGTAGTTATACTACCTGATAGTGATACGACAACGAGTGAACGACCCCTTTACTTTTAGGCTCAGCGATACTAGCAGCAAAACAGGATAACTTCGCAGTTGAGGGCTTAATATATTCCTGCTGTGAATCACCACATGCTAAAACATATAAAAGATAATTGCAGTAACGTAACGGTACATCAGTTCTTTGCCTGACAGAACAAAAATCGTGACCGTGATTGTTTACGCGCGATTTTAAGCGCGTAAAAAGAAACAGTTCGAACCTTGGACGATTTCGCCGCAACTTTGCGGTAGTTGGTGTTGCCAGAGCCACGCAGCGGTCAATTTTGTACAATATGATTCGCGCGCAAAACTGTGTGATGACAACATAGATGGATGACAACAATGTCAACATAGAAATAATATAGATAACTTATATATATTATTATTATTATTTCTATCTTATTATCTATATTATATTGTTATCTATATTATTTCTATGGATGACAATGACGTTTTGCACATAAATTAGTAATATGCGCTTTATAATTTATTATCAATATCATTTCACTCGTTTATATTTATAACGTCGTCGATTGCCATCATTTTCACGTTGGTATATGCATCGTATATGTTTCTGCTCTTGTTTTCTTTAAGTAATGGGACCACTGATCTCTATTATACTAACGTTAGTATAATAGAGATCAGTGAATGGGACAGAAAGCCCGTCTATCAATTTTGGACGGTTAAACAAAACGATCACTGGATGGCGTTACCGTCATTTCTACTAGACTGGTACTCGCTCCCACCTCGATTACTCGATGAACCCCCTAAGCCGAGAGGTGGGACCTGGTACCAGTCCACATTTCTACTCGGTGTTCTAGATTTTCTCACTACGTGGCAGCACTAACCTTGTTTCTTCTGCTCGAGTAGAAATTAGAATCACTGGCAGCTGGCTGTTCCAACAAATCAGTAAAAATAAAAATAATGTATAATAAATCTTATTGCACCACTACTCATAGCTCTCCTATCTGCGGTAAACAACTCATTACTGCAAAAAAAGCCTAACGTCGGCGTGAATGCCGACTCTCTGCACTAAGCTGCGTACTTACCATACAATGATACATAATCCCCATGAACTATTCCCCATACCACATGAACTACTGACAAGAGGTGCAGACAAAAGCAGAAATGAAAAACTCAATTGAAAGGAGAGTAAACTGGTTGTTAAATGTTAGTGCCATAAGCAGCAAAGTAGACCAAGGTCATGTAAGAGTCTTAATATCGGCAAATATTTTAATAAACATTTATTAACATTTTCCAGATACATAGCTAACAACGCCCAAAACTCAACAGGGGATGAATAGATCCCTAAAAACAACATTGCGAATCAACAAGGCATACTGTGGCAAAGCACACTACAAGTAATGACGACTTGACAGCTTGTCTGCACATACATTTTACTATATAATACAGCCAGTTATATACAGAAAGGAGTCGCCGGTTTTGCCTAGCACACGGATGCACAGTAATTTCTGAACAGCATTTTACAGCAACACTACTGTAACCTGAAAATCATAATCAGGTCCAGTCTATATATACATAGTGTAAGGCCAAGAGAGATCAGTGGTGAAACGATATGGTTATATAATATCATGTAGACAACTCGTTTTTGTAGCAAGCACCAATTTCCTCTTTTCCATCACCCACCTGGGCTACACCATCGAGTCAAAGACAGTATGCACCATGTGACAGCACAACTCTTAGTTCGAATACTCACCAATTGACTAGATTTATAACTGCATAACGAGCAAAACTGGATAATACGTGAAATGATCTTGATGATTGTCATATTTAGTGGTAACAAATACTGCTGTCACACATGCAAGGATACATTTGCATGCTGGAATACAACAGTAGAGATTGTAAACTTGAATGAATAACGCAACTAAAGCAATTACATCGTGTCATTTTTAATGAAATAATACACCTTTATATTCATACTGAATCTGTAATCTTTTGGAACAGTGGTTACATTTACAGTTACAGTTACATTAAGTTAAGTTGTTACTTACATTTACAGCAACCAGATGCTCAGTTTCCCAAGAACTATTATCAAACAGCCTTGCCTGTTAATCAAGATGCATTTCCTATAATAACGACTGACAGTGACAATCAACCACTGATGCAGTTTCCTACCAACACTGGACAATTCTCCGTCTTTACAACCGTGCCATCACTTACATACCAAATGAGTACTTCACTTCACAAAATATCCATTGAGTGGAGAGAGTGACTTTAACCAGAACTATTTATTAGGTAATGCTATTAGGTCAAGTTGTAATAAGGGATAAATAATGCAAAGGATGGACAGCTGTTACAGTGCAAGGGAGGCTGTAGGAAGATGCTTGCCTCCTCAACCCTGCTGGACTTTTTCACACACAGCATCGGTAAACTTCGAGCAGGTGGCTTTTCCACCAAGGTCAGCTGTCCTTGTCTGAAAGGTCCAGCAGTAATAAAATGCAATTAAATGTGCATACGTAACTGTAAACAAAGTTAAAAGTGTAGCAACTTCATTTGATAATGACAAACTATCGATTAACTAAAATGTTCACGAAAAAATGTGAGTCACATGCAAAATATTAAAATCTCTATATATGCAGTACATCAACCCACACTTCCAGAATGCCACAATGAAAGAGGGAGAAGGGAATAAGGTATACAAACCGACCACCGTGACTGCTATGAACCATTTATACCTCGGTGGCTTTGATAGCTTCGAAGGCCGCTGCCTCAATCCTATTGCCGTATTCAGTTAGGTCCATGTGTTTCAGCATCATGCAGGCACTAAGAAGAAGAGCAGTGGGGTTGGCCTTGTCCTGGCCTGCGATGTCAGGAGCTGTGCCATGCACCTACAAACACAACACATGCCATTAGATCATCAATACTCCTCACGTCCAGCCAGCCTGTCCTGGAGTAAAGCGTACAAATCAGACCACTCCATAATGATGCCTGCTGGTCTATGAATTTACAATTATTTGCTTAGCATAGGGTTAGCATTGGAATCAGGACCATGTTTACATAACAATAACCCAAAATTTGAGTGTTATAAACACAAACTTGACCAGGACTGCAGAGGGTGCAATGTGCCAATTGTCCTAAGCCACCATACTCGAGAATGGAATAAAAATGCTATTTGATTTACTACTACGAAAGAATGCACATCTCTCCCATATATATATATATATAATATATGCATGGTTATCAGTTCTTAGTACATTTCACCTATTCTGACAGCATGCAAATGCAGTCAACAATATGACAGTTCGCTAGCATAAAGAATACGTTTGTAATAGTGAACAAAGTTTCTATTGCTTTTTTTTGCATCTCTAACATACTTACAGATTCAAATATTGCTGCACCAGCTGCTCCAATGTTACCACTTGGTGTCACTCCTAAACCCCCTATCAAGCCAGCACAGAGGTCACTGAAATTTACAGAAAATGATGCATTTATATTTAGAACTCAAACGCACTGAAGTTTCTCACAAACACATACTCATCACATTAAACTATATTGCAGAAATCCTAATCGTCTAAACACATAATATGTGGGAGAGAGATAAAAATAGAGTACAGATAGAGAGGAAGAGAGAGAGAGAGAGAGAGAGAGAGAGAGGAGAGAGAGAGAGAGAGAGAGAGAGCAGAGAAAGAAGAGAGGAGAGAGCGAGAGAAGAGAGAGAGGGAGAGATAGAGGAAAGTGAGGGGAGAGGCGAGGAGAAGACAGAGAAGGGGGGAGGGAGGAGCGGGGAGAGAAAGATAGAGCCGAGAGAGCGACGAGCGAGAGAGCGAGTGAAGAGAGATGAGCGTGAGCGAAGAGACAGAGAGAGCAAGCGAGAGACAGAGAGAGCGAGCGCAGAGCGAAGAGAGAGAGAGCGAGCGAGAGAGGTAGAGAGAGCAGGAGAGGGATGAGAGAGGTGACTTGCCGAACACAAACGAACGAGCAATTTGGTGGAGGGGGGGGGAGAGAGAGGTCTGCTACACAGGCTGTATCACTCCCACCTCGTGCATTTTACCTGAGAATGTCTCCGTACAGATTCGGCATGACAAGAACATCAAATTGTGTGGGATCCTGTACCATCTATGAACAAGAGAAGAATATATTATCACTAAACTATTGTAAAACATTCAAGATCATATTTTTGCACTGTAATGTAATTGCACACAAGATCTCGCCACAATGACTGACGACTGTACTCACATGGAGGCAAACGGTGTCGAGATACATCTCATTAAACTTGATGCTGGGATACTTCTCTGCTGCCTCGCGGCAGCAGCGTAAGAACAGCCCATCAGACATCCTCCTGTGTAACCGAGAAACTTGATTTACCAACTTGTTGCATACAAGAGCAACCACACAGTAAGCTAAACAAATAATCCACTATCCTCAAATATCTTACAGTGACTCATCAACAGCTACTTAGGCTGAGAGGGTCTATGTCCTCCAGGGTACTGCGGAAGCGATACCCTGGGTACAGCTCCGGTATACCGCCGAACGTACACTGGTTACTTCTTAATATGCCGGACCGGTACCTCGCCCTAGCTCCACTTAACAGAGTATTTCTAGGGAGTTCGCATACGCCTACTTCCCTAACGCTAACCCATATAAATAGTTACGCAGGATACGTTTCGGTATACCGGACCGTACCTGCAGGGTACGTTCCGGCAGTACCCTGGGGGAATAGACCTATGAGGCGGCTACTTAGATTGCAGTACTGTTAGATACAGTTTTTTACTAGATCAACACCTGGCGTATAAAATCAGCTTGTTCAAAGCTATATTTGCCCAGCATTAACTATCAGGCTCACATGATGTTGGCCTTTATGGACAGCTGTGGCGATACTCGCTGTTGTTATCGACCTCTGCAACTATGAAGGCAACTCAGCTACAACTCTTGAGGCTGTCTCAGGTGATTAGTTTGATTGCTCTGCACGCCCATCAACACATCTGCACCATACTTCAATGTATTGTAGCATGAGTGTACCTACCTAGTATGAATGGACGAGAATAGAGAAGATAGCATAGATAAACTAGGAAGTTTCTAGCTAGATTTTACATACTTTTTAGCACTTTTTACATACTTTTTAGTACTCTAATTCACATAGGAGTATATACTCTAGATACTACTATCATGTCAACATCAGATTGCCGTCAGGTTTGCGAACGTGCTGCACAGGCTGGCTTGACGTGAAAACTGTGACCCCACTAGACCTCACACAGAGGCTGCCATGTACTTATTTAAGACTCAACAGAGTGTCAAGCACACACATCATTGGCAAGCTCCAATGAACATTGGCTTCCAAATAGTGGCATTGTTAGTTCCATCAACCAACTAGTTTGTAAAGCAGATTATGAAAGATACCATTAAGATTAATAATTTAGAGATGTCGCAGATGAACTCCATCCGGTTTGTACCTGACCTGTGGAAATCTTTAATACCCGCGGCGGCAAGGCCGACCCCTGGTAACGCGATGCTGCGCAATTCTATCTTTTAAGACAAGCTCATTTAAACAAGGCCGCAGAGCGTCTGGGCTCGATCTTGGGGTCTGTTGCTAGGGTTTATAAAACGTTAAAATTTCAGTTCGTGCCGGTATGACACAGTTTGTTAGCGCGCAAAATATGCAGAATCGCAGTTGCGTACACTGCATGTAGATTGCTCTCTTTCTGGGCGACAGGTGTAGCGCTGCGGCTGAGAGCTGTGCGACTGATTGGTTATGAACAGATGGTCTGATTGTCTATCAGATCTAGAATTGTCTGATGGTTCTTTAACCCAGCAAGACCGTTTGTTGGCTGAGCAAGGCGAAATTTATTATCTAACTTCACATAAAGTTTAATACTATATATGTTAATTCGGGTTGTGGACACTCCCGGTAGCCCAATTTTTACATATGTTATCGGTTTCCGAGCAGCGGCAGCGACTGTAGTAAATTATGAAAAAATGTGCTACTAAAAGCTGCATGTCGCGGCGGACAAACTACGCGGAACAGGCTCTATTGTTCCTCCGTGGAAATTGGACAAGTACCGGAGCAAACAGATAGCCGTTAATTCCTCGAACACTGGATGCGTATTTAGGAACCTGTCGCAAAGAAGTTGTTGTTGGGATCCCGTTATGAAAAGTTGGCCACGAGATGAGCCAGCAGTACGTCTTGAGTGTCTTAAGATTAAAGGAACGCTCCTATCGATAACATAGTAATATGGCAACAGATATTTGCAAGCACAGAATATAGGTAAGCACTCATCCATTTCACTTAGCGCTAGCCTACAGCTAAAATAGAGAGCTGCCACCTGTAACTAAATTAACACAGGCAAAACTACACCATACTATTACCCTCAACATGCACATGGCAGTGGCATAATTAGTTACATGTAACAGACCGGCATGGCTACGCATAATGCCATAGAAGATTTATATCGATTTAAAAAGGAGCATAACACCTTCTTCTAAGGCAAATTTGCTTACTTTCTGAAATGTCTCTGTGACATTGTGCCTCATTACATCCAGGCATGTATAGGATATCTACGTGGGCCAAACCGCGCAGGTCAATCGTTTTCTAACAAAACAAATGCCATGTTTAACGCCTCGCGGCAGTTGAGGCGTCTAAAGGTTATCGCAACACTCTACTGCTCCTCGCATGTCAGCGGAAAGTACATTTCCATGGTCCTTTTAATAAGCCATAGAAAAACTGAGTAGGTCACGCTAAACAAACGAAAGGCTTTTTCAATCGCTCCGCGTCAGGAGGGGCCGATGCGCTCAGACGAGAAGTCTAAAAGTCTGCTCTGCCGATTGCCGGCCATGGCCTTTGACCTCGTGACCTCAATTTCCTCTGGAGCAGCGTCGATAGCTTTTCCTCACCAGCGCGTAATAGCCCACTGCCAACTATCACCGAGCCTAGTTCGAGCGTTTAGATTCGTCGCGCCAAGTTCCTGCCTTTCTCGCCTTAACCCTTTAAGCCTTACAGGAGCCCGCGATGTTCCACCCCCCCCGCCTTCTCCTCTTACCATCCCGACTCTTGACTTTGCACTGTTGACCTTCTGACCACACTCGACATCCCACACATCCATCGTTTTCTTGGCGACTTCCCCCCCACGTCCCGCTACTTCGACCATCCCCGTACGTCCGCAGCCCCGTCTCTACGCATTGCTGCGGCCAACTCTTGACGGAACGCACGCACGGCCACGCAGACGCATGCACGGCCTGGCACGGACGATCATGCGATTCTAAAGCTGCATCTGACTATGTAGATGAGCTAAAATGAAGATAACACATTATTAAGCATTTATACATATCACATTAAAAAAATATGTTAATTGCCTTTTATTACTTGATTGGGGAAGCCATTATAATACTACGGTTGAGGCAAGGTGGAAAAGCAAACTGCCCTTAGCAGAATAACATGTTCAACTCTAATCTAAACTACAGATACAGAATAAATAATTCTTCCAATATGATTTAAATTTCCTACGACAACTACAATGTGCTCAATGCCACTGCTATTCGCCTTCAGTGTTTTCACGTATAGTCACCAAGTCAACATTGTCATAGGCGAGTCTTGTATCCTTCAATTGGACCCGACATGGCCTCACATTTGCATATAGGTTGAGGTCCTGCACATACAAAATTTATTATCTACTAACTAAATTTGTTTTATCTAAAATATTGACCAATTACATTTCAAAAAGATTTTTTTTTTGTGGCAATCATGCATGGGAGTTCTCCCTCATTGAACTCACTTTCGAAGTGCTAGATTTAGTGACGTGTGACCTTGCCAATGGGTGTTGCAATGGTCCTTTAGACCAATCTTATTCTTGTTTACAGACTCTATGGCTTTCTGTGAATGACATCCGTCCATCTGGTGCCTTGACTGGGGTGACAGCTACTGGCCATGCAATCGGAACCTGTATATATACATACCAATATATGTATACCATCACAATATTACTACGTTTGGCATTCTGCTAAGCCTTGCTAATATTCGTTTTTGTAATGCTGGACTATGGCTGACAAGGAGTTTCAAATCACTCCTGAACACAGATGAATGACAAGCTAATAATTTGCTACCATGATAAATAAGTCTGAACAGCATCAGGAAAATCACTTGTGCTAAAATTCACAAGTCTAAAGCTCTATTGATAGAAAATATTAGTTACAAAAGTATACCTTTGCAGCTTCAAAGATTTGCTTAACAGCTTCAGGAGATTTCTGGTCCAATGCCATCACCAGGGATAAGTGTGACAGTGCGCTAACTCTTGCGAATAGTTACGAAGTCTAAGTGTGTTCTCTCAGCCCTTGCCCTATTGAAATACGTATCAGCGCAAGTTATTAGTGATGACAATTTACCTACAAACAGCAGCATGATTGACAGGCGGCTCTAGCCAATCAGCATTGTGAGATGCATTGAAAACAATGCTTTGTAACAACTGCCAGTAAAGTCAACATTTGACGAGCAGATGCGTAAGCACTGTCACTCTCATAACCTCATAAATAATAGTATTTACAAGTCCAGGAATATAACAAAGATGGAGAGACAAGTTGTTCCAATCGACAGATCAACACTGCGGATTGCAGTGGAAAAGCAGCATATTTGCAATTACTATAGACAAAGGGAGAGAATTCTAATACGGAATGACAAACACGAAAAAGCTAAACTTAAAGGATCCTTTAGAGCTGGCACAGGTCGAAAGAAATTATCAAATTCTTACAAATTTTTGTGGTGTTATTATTAGTAGCGATCATCGCTGGAGATGGCCCACATTGATTAGATTTGAAAGAGCATCTCGTTCCTTTGATATGTTACGGTGTAAACTTAGCTTTGCGAATTCTAAAACTCGATCCCTGGCCTTTCTCATGGTTCTCCCATATTAGAATATATGCTTTGCAGGCTGGTCTGCCGCTGCTATACACACTTCAGACTGCTCAAATTGATCCATTCAAGCTTAAAGCTGCAGAGATGGGTGTTCAAAAACTATATCGATGATAGTGGCTGATGTTGTTTGGCTCTGCGTTTGACTGGCCTCCTCCTTCCTTGTCCTGCTTTCTCCATGCTAACTTTATAACTTTCCATTTAAAATTTCTTATGGTCAGGTGAGATTGCATCTCCCCCTCTTGCCAGCTTAAATGAAGCCTGCTTGCGATTGCCTCGATCATTGCTGAGCATTGATGCTTACGTTCGGCATGTCGCCATCTTCGAGTGTGATTCCCTTTTTAAGTTTACCTTCTTTGTTTCTGTCATTCCGTTATACGGGTATGCTAGTGCCTACTGCTGGCTTGCTGCTACTACTACTAGCCCTACTACTGGGTAATTGCAAATGTTCAGGCCTTTGCCACTGCAAAATCTGCCAGACTGTTGATCTCAGTCGTCTTTGCATCAAATTATCTCTCCGTCTTCGTTATAACATAGTACCTGACTCTCTGAAGAGACTAGTTAATATGAGGTTAGGAGCTAGGTTATCACGCTTCAGATGATAGGAATCACTAGGCCTATAATTATCCTTGGAGCCGATCGAATTCAGGTTTCAAGGAATAGCAGAAATGGAGGCTCCCCACATAACCAATGTATTTACCATCAATATAAAATACAAGTGCCGCGTGAGCGACAGCGCTCATCTAACGTCTACTGCGTCTAACTCTAACCATCAAACATCTAACATCTAACTCTACGTGAGCTACTGTGGTTGGAGTGGTGGGAGTTCGTTAGTACACCCTGTTCAGTCCCAAATGTTTACAAATACTCGCCGAAACAATGTGGAGAAGGCCAGCAGGGATTGTATCGAGGAACCTTCTCAAGAGGCAAGTTCAGCTTGGGATCGTTACTGAAAGTTGCCAGCGAGATGGCGGTCGACGTTTAAGTGTACTTCCAGGATTAAGATGGAAGCTCCCAGTCGTACGTACAGTAGTAACAACATTTGCAAGACAAGCAAGTAGGAAGCACCACTCCATTTACCTACGCAAGCCTTACAGCTTGCAATAAGAGAGCTATGCCACCTGTAAGCTAAATTGTAAACGGCCAGGCAAAAGACACACAGTACCACTCATCGACTTTATTCGATCATCGGGTTGAACCAGTGGCTCGAACAAGCGTTGGGGTCTTATCAAAAATCCATAACTCGATTTAATCGAAACAAAAAAATCAAAAAACCTGATCAAATTTTTTAATCTTGACAAGAAAACTGTGAAACAGTGATGACGAATCGTCATCTGTATTATCACACAGTATGTAACAGTGCAAACACAACAGTAAACAGGCGGTAACAAGCACATACATGACACACGTACGACCACACGACGTACGGCACACGCGCAGCGCATTCAACACCGAGTTAACCCGCATTGTGAACCGATCATGCGGTTACTTCGGGTCGAAACGCGTGACGATTACGAAATCTACAACCGATTGACAGACACTTAGTACACACACACATGCACGGGGCACTGGCAGTGGCCCACGTGGCAGTGGCATACGTTCAGCTGTACACACTGACAGTACAGACTAAAGCCATCCCGAAAGTTATACAATTTAAGGAGGCATAAACCTTTCTTCATAACCAAATTTTGGCTTTGTGAATTCTCCACTGTGACCATGTCGTAGCGCTCATACATCAGCATGTATAGAGGTTCTCTAGCAACCCGAGCAACAGATCAAATTCTTTTCTAACAGCAAAGAATATCCATGTTAACCCGCTCTCTGAGGGTCAAAAGGTTATCCGACACTTACTCTTCGCATGTCAGCAGAAGTTCGCATGTCGCATGGTCCTTTTGAACAATAAAGCCATAAAAATGCTAGGTCACAGCTGAAACAAAAAAGTTTTGCAATCGCTCCGTCAGACCATGTCCTCAGAAAATGTCTAAAATCTGCCCTGTGCCTCATTGACTTTTGACCTGTGACCTCCAATTTTGGCACTGTGATGGCTTTTCCTACCATGATGCTGTACACCGACTATCACGAGCCTAGGTCGAGCCATTTAGATTTGTGCCGCAATTCTGCATTTCCTCCCTATACCTTAAGTTAAGGAGTGAATGTTCCCCCTTCTTTTACACCTCTTGACATTTGACCTTTGACCCCCAGCTTTGACATCCCAACTCGTTTTCGGATTACCCCCCCACGTCTCGAATATCGTGACCGTACGTCGAGCGGTTAAGATTTGTGCTTAACTGTTGACGGACGAACGCTCGCACGGACGGACGATCATGCGATTCTACAAGCTGCATCTGACTACGTCAGATGAGCTAAAAATCTCGTAACTCCTCCGGAGATAGCGCTCCCTGCAGGTTTGTAAACCAGGGTAATTGCCTGTTTATTATTTAAAAATCCCTTACTGGTGCTATTAGATTGTTTGGCTAATGAACATATTCGTATACGGGACGTCATTCATGTGAAAATCATACATGATCCAATTGGGCAGGGCTCGTCAGGGAGCTTAGAACCAGGGAGGCCTTGAACCCAGAATGCAATTCACCACCATTACACACGTATAAACGTGCAGTTGCTTCGGTATACAAAACCACAGATTATTTTGCAGAAATTTACTAGTAATTAAAAGTCAAGGGTGGTTTAGAGCGGGCAATGCGAAGAAGTTTACATTTTTCATGACTGAAAGACACCCCAAGTTGTTGCCCATGCCTCAGCACAAGTACTAAGGACACTAGAGGGCCAACTGCAGTGTTGTAGTCGAGTCCGCACACCCCCGAGTCCGAGTCCGAGTCCGCACCCCCCCCTGAGTCCGAGTCCGTGCCACCCGAGTCCGAGTCCACACCACCAGAGTCCGAGTCCAGTTTTGATTTTTTTTTAAAGGGAAAAAATCGGAAAAAGGGAAAAAGTCGGGAAAAAAGCGGAAAAGGGAAAAAATCGGGAAAAAAGGGGAAAAATCGGTAAAAAGAGAAAAAAGGGAAAAAATCGCAACAGTGCATCGTAGACATTCAAAAGTGTATAGTCAGCCGAAAACACAGAGACACAAGTCATACAAAACGTGTCAAAGTAACAGATCCATTTGTGTTTTACGAGAATGACACGGCTTGTTGAACCAAATGAGAGAGTGCTAGTGCCTTCGAAGTGGTAGAAAAAGCGCAAAGGGACAAAGTGATAGCAGATTCAAACCAAAGGGACAAGAATCTTAATCGAGCCACTGAAAACGTTACAAGATTAGGCCGTGTATCTAGAAAACCTAGAAGTTTTAGTTTTAAATTATTGTAAACTGCGTGTTACAATATGTACAGTTGTGTACTATGTATGTAGTGCATGGCCTCGACCCGAGTCATCGCACTCCGAGGCCAAGACCGAGACCGAGACCAAGGAAAACGGTCTCGAGACCTACAACACTGGCCAACTGACCATCCATATAGAAGAAAGTGCGGTATAGAACTGCGTCATCAGCAAAGCGAATAGGAGTAGAAGAGTCAGTTTTGGCAACAAATCATTTATGAAGAATAAACAACAATGATCAATGGACTAAGCACAGAACCATGTGGTATGACCAATGTGACAGCAGCCACTGCTATCCTTGATCCTTGATCGAAGCTTCTTAGAGCTGTAGTGGCCTCTTGTATGTAGCACTTGTATGGCAATGTCTCATAGTAATGGCACATGTATATTTAACAAGAGCCGCAGAGCGTCTGGGCTCATCTGAGGTCTGTTGCTACGATTATAAACGTAAAATTTCAGTCGTGCGTAGTACCACATTTGTTAGGCGCAGCCATAATTGCAGACACGGCAGTTGCGTACACATCATTGTTAGGACACGCCCACTATCGCAGATGGAGGGTGGGGGAGGGGCGGAGCGAGGGGTGGGGAAGGGGCGGGGGGAGGGGTGGGGGAGGGGGAAAGGGAGGGTGGGGGGAGGAGGCCTCTAATAGCCAAAGCAGTTCACTCCATTGTTAACAGTCAACAAATCCATGTTTAAGCACTCCTCTGAGGGTCAAAAAGGTTATCAGACACTTACTCTTCGCACGTCAGTGGAAAGCAAATTTCATTGGTCCTTTCAATAAAGCCATAAAAATGATAGGTCACCGCTGAAACAAAAAGTTTTTTCAATCGTTCGTCAGACCAGTCTCAGAAAATGTCTAAAATCTGCCCTGTGCCCCATTGACCTTTGACCTGCTGACCTCCAATTTCACACAGTGATGGCTTTTTCCTACCGTGATGCTATACCACCAACTATCACGAGCCTAGGTCGAGACGTTTAGATTGTGCCGCAATTCTGCATTTCCTCCCTATACTTAAGTTAAGGAGGGAATGTTCCCCTTCTTTTACACCTCTTGACCTTTGACCTTTGACGCCCCAGCTTCGCACATCTCAACTCGTTTGGATTACCCCCCCACGTCCCGAATATTCGTGACCGTACGTTCGAGCCGTTTAGATTTGTGCCAACTGTTGACGGACGGACCGCACGACGGACGGACGCACGGACGGACGATCAGGATTCTCAAGCTGCATCTGACTATGTCAGATGAGCTAAAAACTGGTAAAACTGGTAGGTGGCGCTGGGTTAAATGTGGACGGTCCGAGTAACGAACTCAGCCAGGAGCCTATGCTCCTATGCTATTATCACAAACAATTTCTGATCTATCCGTCATAAAGTAAGAAATCAAGTTTAAACTTTAAGGTAGTAAATAAGTAATATCCAACCGTAAGTGACTAAGTTTGAAAATTAAGAGAGATCGTGAGGAACCCTATCATTCCTTGCACATAATTGAAATCAACAGTTGGGAACAAATGTTAACCGCTCGACGTACGGTCACGATATTCGAGACGTGGGGGGTAATCCGAAAACGAGTTGGGATGTCAAAGCTGGGGGTCAAAAGGTCAAATGTCAAGAGGGTGTAAAGAAGGGGGAAA
>NW_014577072.1:1012823-1018956 GCF_000485595.1 Priapulus caudatus
CTACTCCACTAACGAGTCTAGGGAGTTGCCTATGCCTACTCCCTAACCCTAACCTTAACCCTAACCATATCAAATAGTTACCAGGGTACGTTCCGGCAGTACCCTGGAGGACATAGACCCTATGAGCGCTACTTAGATGCCAGTACTGTTAGTACAGTTTTTTACTAGACAACACTGGCTAATAAAATCAGTTGTCAAGCTATATTTGCCCACATGAACTATGCTCACATGATGTTGGCCTTATGGACAGCTGTGACCATACTCCTGTTGTTCGACTCTGCAAACTTGAAGGCAAACTCAGCTACACGTCTTGAGGCTGTCTCAGTGATTAGTTTGATGCTCTGCACAACGCCATCAACAATCTGCAACATACAAAATTATTGTAGCATGATTGTGACCTTCCTAGTATGATAGACGATATAGAGAAGAATAGATAATAAACTAGGAAGTTTCTAGCTAGATTTTACATACTTTCTAGTACTCTATTCACATAGGAGTATACTCTAGATACTACTATCATGTAACATCAGCATTCCCTCAGGTTTGCACATGTGCTGCACAGGCTGGCTTGACCTGAAAATGTGACCCCACTAGACCTCCACACAGAGGCTGCATATACTTATTTATAGACTCAACAGATGTCCAAGCACACACATGCATTGGCAGCTCCCATGAACATGGCTTCAAATAGTGCATTTTAGTTCCATAACTAACTAGTTGCAAGCAGATTTATGAAAGATACCATTAAAATTATAAATTAGAGATGGTCAGAATGAACGTCCATGCCGGTTTTACCCTGACCTGTGGAAATCTTAATGAACACCTGGTAACCATGCTCAATTTCTATCTTTTAAGACAAGCTCATTTAAACAAGAGCCGCAGAGCGTCTGGGCTCATCTGGGGTCTGTTGCTACGGTTATAAACGTAAAATTTCAGTCGTGCGTAATGACACATTTGTTAGGCGCAGATATGCAGATACGCAGTTGCGTACACTGCATGTAGATTTCTCTCTTTCTCGAGGCTGTAGCGCTGCCGGACGAGGCTGTGCGACTGATTGACTATACAGATGTCTGATTGTCTATCAGACTGATTGTCTATCAGACTGATTGTCTGATGGTCTTCTAACCCTAGCAAGACCGTTTCGTTGAGCTAGCAAGGCGGTAACGTTTTTATATAACTTCACATAAATGTTTATACTATATATGTTAATTCGGGTGGCACTCCGGCAGCCCAGTTTATACTATGTTAACTCGGGTTTCCCAGCAGCGGCCAGCGATGGTAGAAAATTATGAAAAATTGCTCTAAAAAGCTGCTTGTCCGGCGGACAAGCTACCGGACAGATCTACTTGTCCTCCGTGGAAATGGACAAGTACGGACAAACGGATAGCCCTTATTTCGAACACTGGGATGGCCTGATGGTATCAGGAATCTTCTCAAAGAAATGTTCGTTGGGATCGTTATGAAAGTTGCCACGAGATGGCGCGTACATTCGAGTGTCTTAAGATTAAAGATGAAAGCTCCCATCGTACGTAATATAGCAACAACTATTTGCAAGACAGAATAGGTAAGCACTCATCCATTTACCAACGCAAGCCTACAGGCTGAAATAGAGAGCTGCCACCTGTAACTAATTAATGCAGGCAAAAACTACACCGTACTATCACCACCACATGCACTGGCAGTGGCCACTGGCAGTGGTATAATTAAGTTACATGTAACACACTGACAGTACAGAATGCCATAGAAATTATACGATTTAAGGAGCATAAACCTTCTTCAACGCAAATTTAGCTTTTGAAATTTCACATGTGACATTGTACGCCCGTCATAACTCCAGCGCACTGTCATAGATTCTACATAGCCAAACCCAGGCAGTCATAATTCTTCTAACAAGTAAACAGATGCCAAGTGTAATTAAACCCTCTCCATGTTGAAGGTCAAAAGGTTAATACACACCTCACCTTTGCATCGACCACCTCAGCAGAAAGTATAAGCATTTCATGAGGTCTTTCACATAAAAGCCATAAAATGGTAGGTCACCCCGCCTGAAACAAAAAAGTAATTTTCAATCGCCATCCGTCAGACGCATGTCCTCAGAAAAATGTCTAAAAAGTCTGCCTCTGTGCCCCCATTGACTTATCTGACCTTGTGACTTCCACAATTTTGCTGGCACCACGTGATCGGCCTTTTCCCTAACCATGATGCTATACAGCCGACTAATCAACGAGCCTAGTGGAGCCGTTTAGATTTGTGGCGCGCAATTCTGTCATTACCGCTCCCTAATACCATAGTTAAGGAGGGAATGTTCCCACCTTCGATTTTTACACCTACGTTTGAACCTTTGAACCTTTGACCCCCCCAGCTTCCGTTTCGGATTCCCCCCCAGTGCAGGGCCGACGCCCGGGGCCCTCAACATTAGTTTTATGATGGTGGCATTTGACCCAGAACACGTCGCGTAACCGTTCCGACTTTGCGAATCCAATGGACGTACGAGTCGTTAGATTTGTGGCACGAACTGTTGACGCAGACGGCACGCACAGACCACGCACGGAAGATCATGCGATTCTACAAGCTGCATCTGACTATGTCAGATGAGCTAAAAATGAAGATAACACATTATTAAGCATTTATACATATCACATTTAAAAAAATATGTTAATTGCCTTTTATTACTTGATTGGGGAATATATAGGTTGAGGCAAGGTGGAAGGTTAAGGTGGAAAAAGCAAACTGCCTTAGCAGAATACATGTTCAACTTCTAAACTACAGATACAGAATAAATAATTCTTCAATATGATTTAAATTTCCTACGACAACTTACAATGTGCTCAATGCCACTGTATTCGCCTTCAGTGTTTTCACGTATAGTCACCAAGTCAACATTGTCATAGGGAGTCTTGTATCCTTCAATGGACCGACATGGCCTCACATTTGCATATAGGTTGAAGGTCCTGCACATACAAAAATTTATTATCTACTAACTAAATTTGTTTTTATCTAAAATATTGACCAATTACATTTCAAAAGATTTCTTTTTTGTGCAATCATGCAGGAGATGTTCTCCTATTGAACTCACTTTCGAAGTGCTAGATTTAGTGACTGGTGACCCTTGCCAATGGGTGTTGCCAATGGTCCTTTTAGACCAATCTTATTCTTGTTTACAGACTCTATGGCTTTCTGTGGAATGACCATCCGTCCATCTGGTGCCTTGACTGGAGTGACATCTACTGGCTCCCATGCAATCGGAACCTGTATATATACAATACCAATACTATTATACCATCACAATATTACTACGTTTGCATTCTGCTAAGCCTTGCTAATATCGTTTTTGTAATGCTGGACTATGGTGACAAGGAGTTCAAATCACTCCTGAACACAGATGAATGACAAGCTATAATTTGCTACCATGATAAATAAGTGTGAACATCAGGAAAATCACTTGTGCATAAAATTCAACAAGTCTAAAGCTCTATTGATAGAAAATATTAGTTACAAAAGTATACCTTTGCAGCTTCAAAGATTTGCTTAACAGCTTCAGAGATTTCTGGTCCAATGCCATCACCAGGGATAAGTGTGACAGTGCGCAACTCTTGCGAATAGTTACGAAGTCCTAAGTGTGTTCGTCTCAGCCCCTTGCCCTAATTGAAATACGTATCAGCGCAAGTTATTAGTGATGACAATTTACCTACAAACAGCAGCATGATTGACAGGCGGCTCTAGCCAATCAGCATTGTGAGATGACATTGAAAAACAATGCTTTGTAACAATGCCCAGTAAAGTCAACATTTGACGAGCAGATGCATAAGCACTGTCACTCTCAATAACCTCATAAATAATAGTATTTACAAGTCCAAGGGAATATAACAAAGATGGAGAGACAAGTTGTTCCAATCGACAGATCAACACTGCGGATTGCAGTGGAAAAAGCAGCATATTTGCAATTTACTATAGACAAAGGGAGAGAATTCTAATACGGAATGACAAAAACAGAAAAAGCTAAACTTAAAGGGATCCTTAGAAGCTGGCACAGGTCGAAATAAATGATCAAATTCTTACAAATATTTGGGTGTTATTATTAGTAGCGATCATCGCTGGAATGCCCACATTGATTAGATTTGTAAGAAAGCATCTCGTTCCTTTGATATGTTACAGTGTAACCTTAGCTTTGCCAATTCTAAAACTCAGTCCCTGGCTTTTCTATGGTTCTGCCCATATTAGAATATATGCTTTGCCAGGCTGGTGCCCCTGCTATACTCTAAAATCTGCCCTGTGCCCCATTGACCTTTGACCTCCAATTTCGGCACAGTGATGGCTTTTCCTACCATGATGCTGTACACCGACTATCACGAGCCTAGGTCGAGCCGTTTAGATTTGTGCCACAATTCTGCATTTCCTCCCTATACCTTAAGTTAAGGAGGGAATGTTCCCCCTTCATTTACACCTCTTGACTTTTGACCTTTGACCCCCCAGCTTTGACATCCCAACTCGTTTTGACGATCCCCCCCGACGTCCCGAATATCGTGACCGTACGTCAAGCGGTTAAGATTTGTGCCAAACTGTTGACGCACGGACGGACGGACAGACGGACGGACGGACGCACGACCGGACGGACGCACGCTCATGCGATTCTACAAGCTGCATCTGACTATGTCAGATGAGCTAATAATATTATATCAATATAATAGGTTAGGGTTAGGGTTAGGGTTAGGGTTAGGGTTAGGATTAGGGTTTGGGTTAGGGTTAGGCACATTGGTTTTATTGGGACCCATGTTCTCTATCCTTGGGCCGATGATTCAGTGCTACGATGCGAACAGGCTTCATCAACTTCAAGCGCTACGACAGTAGTATAGACAGTAGTATAGACGTCGTTTATATCAATATAATAGGTTAGGGTTATGGTTAGGGTTATGGTTAGGGTTAGGATTAGGGTTTGGGTTAGGGTTAGGATTAGGGTTTGGGTTAGGGTTAGGATTAGGGTTTGGGTTAGGGTTAGGCACATTGGTTTTATTGGGACCCATGTTCTCTATCCTTGGGCCGATGATTCAGTGCTACGATGCGAACTAGCTTCATCAACTTCAAGCAAGCGGCTTCATTGTCACTATCTATTAGTATTATACATTAATTAGAAGCCCTATAATATCGCGTTGACATAATAAAAGATAAAATACTGCACACGGTCAACTAGCACAATAATTGGTAAACGCAAGTAGATAGATGCAAGTAGAGTACTGTATATATAGTGACTGTTAGTGTATTACCAAATGCTGCAAGATTTTCGACGCCATCTTTCTGATAACAAAAAGTGACGTCACATGATGACGATGCCGGTTGGTCAGCGTACTCAGAAAACTTATAATTATTTTTACCGCGGTAAAATTATATCCCTTTTTAGCTAATCATAAGCCTTGCTACACATTGTAAGCAGTTAATTTTTTCCGCGGTAGAAACATAAATAAACCGCATAAAAATTATTTTTACCGCAGTTAAATTATCACTTTTTACCCAGCCAAAATCCGTGCTACATATCACAATGTCTATCGCATATAAACACAATGAAGCAGATAATTAAGCCACCATATATCGCCGGTCAAGAGAATTGCCAAAATTAGCTCATGAAATAGTCATGAAATAGTGAAATTCTAAGTAACTTCCCTTCTTAATACGCTCTTGATATAATATTATATTAATAATAATATACGTCGTATATCGCTATCAGCATTTACCATTTAGATCAAACGTTAGCACAAAAACGTTATTATGAACTAGGTAATGTTATGGTTCAGATGCACACACACACGCGCGCGCACGCACGCACTCACTCATGATCATGCGCATACACGCACGCATGCATCCACGCACACGAGCATACAGGCACACGCACGCTCACGCACACACACGCACACGCGCACGAATACACGCACGCGTGCATACACGCATGCATGCACGCACATGCATACACGTGCACACGCCTGCCTAGGCAGGCCTACACACACACACGCACGTGTGTACACACGCATGGATAAACGCACACAAGCATGCACGCACGCGCACACGCGCACACACATGCATGCAATACATGCACGCACGCGCACACGCGCACACACATGCATGCAATACATGCACGCACGCG
>NW_014577072.1:1020747-1032099 GCF_000485595.1 Priapulus caudatus
GAGAGAGAGAGAGAGAGAGAGAGAGAGAGAGAGAGAGAGAGAGACATGCACGCGAAGGCATACGATCGGCTGACGAAGATTATCTTGGCTGTCAACCGTGACGAGAGACATGAGCGCCATTTATATGTACATTAGCATAGGTGAAGAATTGTGACGGGATGCGGCAAGCAGCGAATTTTGTAGATAGGATTTTACCATGCACATCTGTCGCGGGCTCGCCACTCGCTATTTTGAACGCACGAGATGAGCCGAAGAAAATTATGTCAGTATGTCAGTAAGTCAGTAAGTGAGTATGTGTTGGATATATATTTATATATATATAGTACATATATATATATACATTTAACTTATAGTAAATAACCAGAAAAAATAACAAATACCACAATCTTTTTTTATACCCTACCTACTTTCACTGAAAGGAGACAAGAATTAATACGGAGTATGCCACTTTAATATTTCCATATCATAAATTTATAGACATTTTGGAGTTAGGACAGTTGTTATCATGTTATGGTAACGCGTAGTTTTTCGACATTTTATATATAAATGTATGTTTTTATGTTATATAACACCAGAACAAGTTAGAAAGGCTGTCAATATAAGCCTCGTTCACACGAGACCTCGTATTTCTAAAATACCGGATTTGCGAAATACCGTATCTGAGACAAATACGCGGCCGAGCGTTCACACGCTGATTCGCGGCTCCAGAAATACGGTATTTGCGAGCTGCGAGCTGCTTTAGTAACAATCAAGCAAACAATGCGAAATAAACAATGCAATGTGCACCAACTGCCGATAAAATACGTAGACTGGTCCGCACTCGACAGTTCCACTCGCGTTACACTAGAACTGTCGAGCGCGGACCAGTCTATAAAATACGCGGCTTCAGAAATCCGGTATTTAGCGTTCACACGAGGAAATGCGCTGTCCAAGAAATCCGGTATTTCTCAAGCACGGCAAATTATTCGGGGTCTGGGAAGCCTCGTATTTACATGAAATACCGGATCTGTTTAGATACCTTGGGCCTCGTATTTTGCCTCGTGTGAACGCTAAATACCGGATTTCTTGCTACGTGTGAACGCTAAATACCGGATTTCTTGCTACGTGTGAACGCGGTTATAGTGTACCATTATTCCTTTTTTATATTTTAAAATTCCCAGAAACATTCATTTATAGTGTAAGCTGTGATGTGTATGCAGAGCAAGTTATGCGATTTAGCATACACTATGGCCGTCCAAAGAGGAGGGTGTGATGGGTGCGGTCTCACCCCCCTTTTTTCCAGTTTACCCCGGGAATTAGTTATTTAGCCAGCAAGTCAATTCATTGCGCAAATGTTAGCGTATAGCCAATATTTTCGCGAGTTTATGCACAAAGCTCATGATTCTTGACTCAACCAAAATTATTTCTGAAAATATTGGTCATAAATAAGGCTCAGATTGCACCAGAGAGCATCTAAAACCCCTGAGTTTCAAGGGCCCTTAAGCAGGCCCTGGACACCGGTCATGAGGGACTTCACGCCCATTATTTCACAGAAAATTTCAAGTACTTCTGTCATGCCATTCCTCTTTTTGAAAAGCTTGGGACGGGCCTGACTACTAATAACTTATTGTGATTTTAGTGCCCACAATCGTGACAAATGTATTACAAAATGAAACTTTATACATTGACTATTGATAACATATATTCAAACACAATTATCATTACTGTGGGTGGCTAAACAAGCCCTTCATTTCCTTCAAAACAGTATCCAGTGATGTTCTAGAGAAGATGATGGCTGTCCGATGTGCTCTATACTCCTGGTCATCAGCTGACCACTTGCCTCCTAGGGCTGTTTCACTCTCCTCACCAATCGGAAAGTCAATTCGGATCAATGCTTCCTGAGGTAACAGATGAGAGACAACACACATTTTGGGTGGTAAAAATGCTTTGGCAACAATTTAAGATTTAAATCACATAACTGAAATATTAAATTGTGCAGTTATAAAAAAATGTCAGTATTCATGCTTCAGGTTTAACACATTTGTGAATATTGAATGATTGATTGGTTGATGGGTCAAACCAGATACAACATAAGATATATTTATGAAGTCTAATCCATACATATAGGTATATCTGCATATTTGCCATCTCACACATTTTGTCATTTCATGTTTTTAATTACTTAAAAACTTTTTAGGTATTGACATAACACTCACCTTCAAAAATAACTCTTCTTCAGCATTCGAATATATTGTGTCAGTCTCGGTATTAGGTTTTCCTGTGTGGACCATCGTCTCTAATTTCTTAATGGGCTTGTAACTCTTACAGATCATGAGATAGTTGTCAAAACTATACTTCATGCCTTTTTTGCTCACACGTTCCATGTCTTGCCTATATCAAAAGAGAAAAAGTTCAGACAATACATGCATAATCAGATCCAGGATTCATAATACGATTTTAACATTAATATGAGCCAGACCACTCAACATATACAACCAGTCAGACGTCTTAATTATATGGTCCTGCTATATTAAGCTTACCGCAAACTTTCATATGTAGGAACAGCAATCTGTGGTGGAATGTTGACAAAGCGTTCACTAATGATGAAGCCCAACTGTTTGTTGCTGTCCTCCAATAATTCTGTTAAGGCAGGCAGCTTCTTGCTCTCATGCTGCTTGCATTGCTCTAACAACCACGTCTTCAACTGAATAATGCAATCTTCAGCCTAAAAAGCAACATAAAGCTTTGCTAGTTTTAAATGTGTGAAGTGGGGGCCCGGACATTCTCTACAGGACAGAGCCCCACTGCACTAACCCATGTTGGTTTAATCAGCTTATGATCCGATGCCATAGAGCCGAGATAGTAATTAGTGATGAACTATTAGTTTAGACTCATCAGGGTTCTGCCCAGGATTTTTTAGTGCCGGGCGCATCCAATTGCGACGAAGTCGCAAGATGCAAGCGCCGTAGGCGCGAAGCCAATCTAGGAGGGTACGGGGGCATGCCCCCCGGAAAATTTTTGATTTTGGATAGTCTGAAACTCAATTTCCTGCATTCTGAGCAATAAAAAGCCCATATATCACTTTTCTTTCCTTTTCTTTTTTTAATCAAAAATTAGTGCTGGGCGGAGATATATAGTGCCGGGCACACCCGCCCACCGCCACCCACCGTGGGCAGAACCCTGCTCATGATAGTCTTTCATCAAGTTTTACTAACTCTGTAGAGCTGAAAAGTTTCATGAAGCTTTGCTAGTTTTAGAGTTGCTAAAGTTAAACCTAAATTTACTATGGCATAGCAAGGTAATGTGCCTTCGAACAGCTACTTCTTTGTTTAAAGCGTTTCTCTCTTTTTTGATTACAACAAACAGGTTGCAGGTAGCTTTCTCCCGGATACGTACTTTTTTCTCTGAAATGTTGATCACAGAAGCAACTCCAAAAATGTTGATTTCATCATCTCCATCCTCATCATCATCCTCTTCAACCACTTCAGTTTGCTGAAATATGCAAAATAACACTCTTCACTTTTTAGAGCCCTTATGTGGCATAACTTTGTCATTGTCACGACTTTAGACATTACCAAGAAGGGGTCAAATTACTGCATTAAATTCCTTCTGTAATCATGTTTGTTTAGATATGATGTTTACAATCATAGTTAATAAATAAATAACTATTATTATATTATTATATTCTTTACATACTAATCATCAAAATACTGTGTATACTAATATAAGATAGTTTGCCTGAGCAAAATGAAGTAAAATAATAACCTTTATTATGCTTCCCACATAATTCTGTCCAATTATCATATCAGCTATGGCTGATGTATTGACGTGGGCTTTCTGAAACAACTAGAAAAGATCAAAAGTAAATTGCAAAATAGGCTGACTCGGCAATCATGCATGAAGCTGCTAATTAACAACAAATGCAGCTGCACCATGTTAAAGTGGTATCAACTCCTAATGCCTCCAAATTATATTTTAAAAGAAATGTTGAGATACATAGTGTCATATACACAACAGATGTCTGCCAGGGTCTATGTCTCCCTGGGTACTGCCGGAACGTACCCTGGTACTATCTAATATGCCGGACCGTACCTCGCCTACTCCACTAACGAGTCTAGGGAGTCGCCTACGCCTACGCTTACTCCCTAACCCTAACCCTAATCATATCAGATAGTTACCAGGGTATGTTCCGATATACCGGAGGCGGACCGTACCCAGGGTACGTTCCGGCAGTACCCAGGGAGACATAGACCCTATCAGCGTTAGTTGACAACTCAATTCAAAATGATCAAATTCTTACATTACCTTACATTTTATAATCATGAAATGCTTCAACTGTATTAAAACAAATTGTTTTATTTGGAACCCCACGAATGCACACAAAAGCATTGGCACGAATTGTCATGCAAGTAGAAAGGCCAGAAATGTAGGGCTTGAATGGGTGCCGAATCCCATTGCGACAAGCTATTTAAGGTATCACTTTGTCGATACAAATTTGCCTTAAATCATGTGAAACTGATTTAAGTACATTTCAAACCAGAATGTTATACCGAGTAATTATAACCTCAAAGCTACTATTTTTATGGAGTTGAAGCAGCTTTATGCAACACATGCACACAGTATTTGTATATATGGTGTTTCGCATTATATTGATGCACACGTGGAGTGGCAGCTAATACAAACTACAAACTATAAAGGCAATATTGTTCCACGGTTTTTACCTGTATGAGCAACTTTTTGACTCCATGGAAATCACTGTCATCTGGTGCTCTTGCTTCAAAATCTACCACTATTTCCTAAAGTCAAAAAAACAACAATCACCATTATGATACTATATATATTATATTGTACTATTTGTAGGTAATAGTATTTTTCTGAAGCAAAACTTAGTAAACTAGACAGAGGGCACTCAAAGAGAGTGCATACCTCCGCGAGCGTACATGTGTATAACAGCTGGCTCGCTGCTGGCTGCTGCTGACTGGACGCCCTGCCCCTAAGGCTCGCTGCTGCTGACTGGACGCCCTAAGGCGAGCTGGTGCTGAATCGATCGCGCCAACGCTACACACACACACGAACACACACACGAACACACACACGAACACACACACACACGAACACACACACGAACACACACACGAACACACACACGAACACACACACGAGAGCGATTACATTACCTCCCTGCAACTCCGTTGCGCGGAGGTAAATATGTAAAGCTTGAAAATAAAAGTAATGGCTCATTTGCATGTTCCTTAGAGTTAAACTTGACAGGTCATGGATAGCTAACAACACAAGTTGTAATACACAATATCAAGAGTCTATCAATATTGATAGACTCCTGACAATATAATAGAACATGGCATGTACTGACTTATATACCCATGTTGTTGTAGAATAGAATAGTACTTAGTAGTCTGTAAGCTATTTAATAAAACGTAATATTATTATTATTATTATTTAGTATTATTACCTCCGCCAAGGGGTTGGCAGGAGGTTATGTTTTCACCGGCGTGTGTTTGTTGGTTTGTGGGTTTGTGTTTGTTTGTTTGTGTACAGCCTAATTAAAAAAGTTATGGACAGATTGGCCTAACATTTTCAGGATAGGTCAGAAATGGGCTAACTTAGAATTGATTAGATTTTGGTGGTGATCCGGATCCAATTGATTAATAAAATTTTCAGGATAGGTCAAAAATGGGGTAACTTAGAATTGATTACATTTTGGTGGTGATCCGGATCCAATTAATTAAATTTTTCAGTGAGAGAATTGAGCTGCCTTGGCGGAGGTCTGCGCTCTCCGAGTGCTCTAGTTAGTTTTATATTTGTACCCATACACAAACACACAAACACACACACACGCACGCACGCAGTCACACGCACACACACACACGCACGCACGCACGCACGCACGCACGAACGCACACCCACACACACACCCACCCACCCACCATATTTTGTGAAAAAGTGGAAGTATTTTTTTTATTTTTTACTATTTACGGTGACGTAATAAATCACTTTAATAACCCTAGAAAAGACGGCGTGAATAAAACGTCAGACAGATGTCCATTGGTTTTAACCTATATCACCCTTCAATCCTGCACATCAAAAATTTGTTAATTGATAATTATAAAATTCTTCAAAACAATCCAATCACAGTTAACATTTTTCAACAGACTACGGCCAAAATTCATCCTCACATTTCCTGAGAAATAAGCATTAAATTTCATTATTATCAGAAAATGTATACATATATATAAACAAAGTCAAGGTATAGAATAAGGGCGTTTAAAGTTTAATTGACGAGCTATCGAGATTACATCTTTTCATCAGGTCAGCAGACATTGGAATAGAATCTATGAATGTTGGATTCTATTCCAATGTCTGCTGACCTGATAAAGAGATGTAATCTCGAAAGCTCGTCAATTAAACTTTAAACACCCTTATTCTATACCTTGACTTTGTTTTTATCTACACGGGTGTTCGTGTGTGACTTTACTTATATATATATATGATTTGTAATTACTATAAAAATATCATACTTGCTTATATCTACAGTATTAACGCTCGTTCACACGAAGAGTTTTTCGTTGCGTTCAACGGACTACGACGCTAAGAATATACGGCGGATTGCTTTATCGCCACGGCTTATGCTTAGCGGTTGCCGGCTTGCTGAAGCGATCGCGAATCAATATTCGCGCCAACTACCCGCGTATATTCGGGCACGGACCTGGCCGCGTATGTGATTGTCGTGTGAACTAGCCCGTGTAGTGTTCCATGTTGTTCGTCAATTCGAAATATCGGGTTGTTTCGCTCACTGTAAAAAACCGTATTATTAAAAGACCTTGTGAACGGCATTGTTCGGTCTGTAAAGTGAATTAGCGAAACATTGTAAAAACGCGCTCTAACGATATGACCTGCTACCCAGTCTCGCTGGCTAAAAGACCTTTGTTGGATATGCGGTGTGGAACTGTCGAGCCGGTGGTCATACCTGTCCACAGCCCAGTCCGAGTCTATATTAATAGCAAAGGGAGCGTGCCTAAGCCTAAGCGTCGAATCTGCGTGTTCTGTGTGACACGCATTTTAGCATTCCAGCGCCCGGAGCTATAGCACGCAAGATCTACCAGTACGGTGACCAGAAAGCTCAAACGTGCACTGTTGTATATCGTCGTGAGAGCAATGGCTTAATTATCTCACTTTATAGTAATCAAGGTATCTCAATTACAGGTGTACAGCTACACATTTCATCATATATACTCATTTGAAGGTATTCCTATATGAATATTACTTCCTACTCAACCTACACCTAGTATAAAGGTACTGGTCAAATCCCTGCTTAAACCAGTCTATATTATTATGTTTACATATATATACATGGCGGCATAACTACCGATAACATAATAATATACACAGTCGCTGAATAAAACTCCACGTAATACTAGCGTAGTGGCGCCATCTATTCAGAGGCAACAATACTTGCGTTTAAACTCTCGTTGGGCGCTTTTGATCAATAAGGCATTTCGCGCGTCATTTATATGCCGGACCCGTTACCACCTCTGCATGCCCTAACGAGAGTCTACGGCACGTCGCCTACGCCTACTCACCTAACGCCTAACCCTGGGATGCAGATTTAGTTACAGGGTACGTTTCGGCAGACCCTATACGCCCAGTAGGCACTTTATCTTTTATGAACGTACCTCAATAAAATTACACACATAGTCCGTAGAGCACGATAGTCGAGCATCAGCGTGCTAATGGAGCGAGCACCTCGCCTGCCCATCACCAGGATTAAACTTGAACCAATACCAATTAATCGCCCATTCCGCGTTCGAGCCTCAGAAGCATATCGCTAGGATAACTTGTAATGACAAATCTAAAATCTATGATAGCTAAGGCTTTGCTTATCCGGTAGTAGCTGTAAATAAGTATAACAGCTGTGTACTTTATAACTTCGCTTAATTTAACATGTTATTTATCATGGATATGCGTCGAGCGCAGAGCGGTAGTGCGTGGTGGTAGGGGGAGAGTGGGGGGGAGGGCGGGTGGAGAGGGTCTAATAGAAAACGAGTTGCTGCGAGATGGTGCGTGCAAGTGTCATCAATCAATCAAAGATGGCATCACACTTCGTGGTGATAACGTCAGCATCCATTGAAGGTTGCTGAATCTCCAAGTATATTCAGGCTAGGCGGAATTTTCGCTCAGGCGGTGTGAGTTAAGCACATCTGCATTGGCAGGTTGCCAGGCAATAATTATGATTAGAATAGTGCAGTTCACGCCCATGCATACGTAATGGGCTGCGCCCATGTATTGCGCTACCCCACGCGAGCCATTCAGGGTTGCATTACCAGTGTGGGCTATAAGTGTACAGGGTGCTACTCAAGGGTGCTATAAGCCTCTTTTAGAAAATACTATGAATTTAAGGAGGCGTAACTTGGTTCAACAACATATTGCCTTTGCAATTGAATGTGGGCAACTGTAGGCTCACATCCATCAAATAGCAAAAGAGCATTCAGTCCTTTGTTAAAAGTCAAGCAAATCGTTTACCTCCTCGGAGGTCAAAAGGGTTATCGGACACTTACTCTTCGATGTTCAGCAGGAAAGTACATTTTCATGGTACGCTTTACTAAGCATAAATGCTAGGGGTCACACTTGTTGAATATAAAAAGTTTTTCAATCGGCGTCCGTCAGAACGCATCTCCTCAGAAAATGTCCTAAAATCTGCCTGAATGCCCCATTGACTTTGACCTGACCTCAATTTCGGCACAGTGATGGCTTTTTGCCTACGCATGTGGCTATACACTCGACTTCACGAGCCTAGGTCGAGCCGTTTAGATTTGTGCGGCAATTCTGGCATTTCCTCCCTATACGCTTAAGTTTTAAGGAGGGAAATGTTCCCACAGCCGCTTCTTTACAAGTATCCAGACCTCTGACTCTTGAACGGCTCTCTGACCCCAACCAGCTTAACGACATACGACACCCAACTGCGTTTTCAGGATTACCCCCCCACCCCCCCCACACTCCACCGCCACGTCCAAACGTCATCGCGGATGCTACACAAAGCCAACATATAAGTACCCGACGCACCAATCGAGTGATATAGATTTGTGCCAAACTGTTGAGAACGCGGGACGCACAGACGGACGCAGCGGCACAATCTATTGGGCGATTTATGTCTGATTTAAGTAGCATGAAGTAAAAAAGTGTAAACACGACACTGAACTATTTTAACTAACGAAACACAAAAGTCTCTTAAATTAGGACCCGCGGAAGTCTCGATTTGCTTCCCAAGTTAGTACTTGGGGTCGTGAAATTCACTGCTAATATCAACGCCGCCACAGCCGCCAAATACGATTTGATTTGTGGCAGTCAACTGTGGTATTGATTTGCATTAGCCCGGGTCAACCCGGGTGAGGCCGAAGTAACCCGCTAGCCGAGTCGCTCACTTGGGGGGGCTTGGGGAAGCATCCCACAATCCATTGCAACGACACCATGCATGGCGACGATATATCAGTGCGGGAATTGCATGAATGTAGCAGTAGTAATGAAGCATGCCTGTCAATGACTGCGTGTGTTTGCTCATTCTTAGATTGCAATTGCTATTCTTTTTTTTTCTGGTCACTGACATCCATGATGATAATTAACCCGGGTTAACCCAAAAACCGTTCGTTTATCTTCCCTAACCCAGATGCGTTCTATTTCGTACCAGGTTAACCCAGGTGGCTCTGGGGAAGCAAATCAAATGGACTAAATGTTTCTCTACTCTATTTCGCCTATAATCACCTGTAAATGCCGGTTAAATGCTCATCTGAAACACACAAGTACACCGCACGCCCGCGCTGTGCACAAACAACATAAATAAGAGAGACATGAATAACATGAATAACATGAACAACATGACTCTCTTATTCATGTTGTTTGTGCACAGCACGGGCGTGCAGTGTACTTGTGTGTTGCAGATGAGCATTTGACTGGCATTTACAGGTGATTACAGTACTACTACTAGAGCTAATTATAGGCGAAATAGAGTAGAGAAACATTAAGACTTTGGTAGTAAATACATTTCGTGTTTACATTTTTGTATTTTATTGAGACGTTCCAAGTGCCTGTGCTATGAGCGTAACTATAGCCCCCGTACGGTTGCCACTGGCGGCAACCGTACGCAGGCTATAGTTACTAGAGCTCAAGGGGTCGTTGTCGTATCAGGTACTACCAATATGTTATATTAATTATTATCTACTCTTGGTACTACAGATATGTACCCGAGGTACATATTGATATTATGTATACACAAAGTGTACCAGACTTGTACTACAGAAGTGTACCCTAACCCTAACACTAACTCTAACCCTAACCCTAAACATACCTCATGTAAAAATATAAACATAATACTAATAGTAATACTAATAGTTTACCTAGTTTAATACTAAACAACCTAAAACTACCGGCCCGGGTACACATCTGGGCCCATTCCTATTTGACAACCCCAGGTTTAAAAACCCTAACCCTAACCCTAACCCTAACCAAACTCACGACATGGGTGTGTAAACGCTACTTGTAGTTGTAGTTGTACCCATATCATGTGGACTGTATGTAGTACCCGATACGACAACGACCCCATCTGCGTTACTAGAGCTACTCACAATCAGTCTTACTTGTCCAATTGCTTCATCTTCGCTGCCTTCCGTTTTCACGCCTTCATCGCTATTTGAATTTCCACTGTCGTTATTATCTGCATCAATCTCCATACGTTCAGCAATCGCACGTTTTTTAGAGGGGGCGGCCATGATGATTTTGCATGGACAAGACTGCCACGTGACACAGACAGCCCTTCAAACATATGAAAGTCCGAAATGTGCCGAAACGGTAAAGAATAAGTATATGATGGGTTAATCAGGGGTTTTATTTTACGTACCGAATATAATAGAGCCGTTAAACCATGTTTCAGTTTATTATACAGCCTTTTCAATCTTTGATTGTTACAGGTTACATTCTTACGGTGTTTCATTATTTCTTTGAAACTTCGATGCATTTCGGCATTTTATAGGTGCCAGAGCCGTGCAAGTGGCGACACAATGGCGATTTAATCATTGATTTAATCGTGTTTTGGTGGACGTCGTAGTCAGTTTACTCATTTGCACCAACTAATCTAAGTTTATGCCGTACGCGTTGGATCTTGCTTCGCACGGTGTGTATTTTTCGTTGGCCATCGTGCATATGCTATTCGGTTCTCGTTATCTTGTATCTTGTATCTTGTATCTTGGGCCAAGTTGGGGTCCCTCTCTTGTATTTCACAAGGCACAGATTCTCTTGGAATGTGCGGGGAAATCCTGTAGATAAGGAAATTCTGTCTACAAGTTAGCATTAATTAATTTACTTTCT
>NW_014577072.1:1034708-1035944 GCF_000485595.1 Priapulus caudatus
CATTTTCCCAATTACTTCCACTTTCTTTAATTTGTTCTAAAAATACTCTTTTCATTAGTCTATCGTTTTCTAACTTAATAATATATTGCAATAACATTAACTTTTTATAACTTATTCTATCTTTTATTGGAATTATTCCCATTTCTATTCTTAGAGCCTCTAGTGGTGTTTTGCTACAGGTGTGCTTGAAGTATCCTTCTTAAACATTCATTTTGGAAATTCTCTACCATTTTTTCCTCTTCTTTAGTGAGATTGGTCCAAGTTTCGCTATTATTTAGTAGCGACGGCACTACAGTGCATTCGTAAAGTTTAACCCGTGCTTCGAATACAACTTTTACAAGGCAACAAGCTACAAATTACAATTTACAAATACTACAACTTACAAGTACAAATATAATCTACACAGTCTAACCATAGTCTAAACAAAGGAATTGCTCCGACCTGTGATTGGAGGATAAAAATAGAATTCGTGACGTTTCGTTTCACCGGTCATAGCCACGCGTGTATTACTATTAGTATTAGCCTATGAGTATGAGTATGGCTCAATAGGGTCTATGACTATGACCCCCAGGGTACTGCCGGAACGTACCCTGGGTACGGTCCGGTATACCAGAATGTACCCTGGTCACTATTTGATATGGTTAGGGTTAGGATTAGGGTTCGGGTTAGGATTAGGGTTCGGGGTAGGATTAGGGTTCGGGTTAGGATTAGGGTTCGGGTTAGGATTAGGGTTCGGTTTAGGGAGTAGGCATAGGCGAACCCTAACCATATCAAATAGTGACCAGGGTACGTCCCGGTATACCGGACCGTACCCAGGGTACGTTCCGGCAGTACCCCGGGGGACATAGACCCTCTCAGCATGAGTATGAGCGATACCGCGCGTGCATATTTGCTAATTAATTAGACTAATCGTGCTTCAATAGACTCAGAATTCACAGAGATTAAGGCTAAGAGTCAGACGTGTCTTACTGTCTATAACAGCTAGAATTTATAGAAATGTAACTAAAATCGTTCGCTCCATATGATAGTTAGTACACGTTCCTACCGGTCGTAGCATAATATATTAGGCCAAACAAAAAAATACCTTTGGTTCGGGTCACATGGATTGTGAAAATTAGGGTCGGTAGGTAGGCATAACATTTTTTTTATTTTTTTATTTTTTTCCTGCAAAAACATGGGTAGGCAGGAATATAAATTATTTTTTCTTCACAAGTTAAATATAGGGTATACAGCTTA
>NW_014577072.1:1036518-1038740 GCF_000485595.1 Priapulus caudatus
TTAAGCTGTATACCCTATATTTAACTTGTGAAGAAAAAATAATTTATATTCCTGCCTACCCATGTTTTTGCAGGAAAAAAATAAAAAAAATAAAAAAATGTTATGCCTACCTACCGACCCTAATTTTCACAATCCAGGTGACCCGAACCAAAGGTAATTTTTAGGTCGGCCTTAATAAAGCATATGCGGCGGGAGTGGGCGGGGTCTATTTTTATCCTCCAATCACAGGTCGGAGCAATTCCTCTGTCAGTACTGTCTAGACAACAAGGCCCAATCCTAGTTGTCACACCTAGGTTTAAAAACCACTTTCCTCTGCTAGATGATCGGCAGCTCGGATATCGCGCGAAGCGCAAAAAACCCTGTGTAGCGTCACACTAACACAACGACGCTGCACTCATTGAATAGCAATTTCAACGGGTCCACTATAGAGGGAATTCTAGGGCAATCGCTGAATTGAGCAGTTCTGGCGATTGCACGACGGGTTTGACTACCCACGTAACTAGAGATTTCCTAGAAATGGTCGTAATTCTTGGTTCGCTACTCGGCGCGCTTGGTTTGCTGTAAAAAACGGAGTTGAACTTTTTTGTGGCAGCGACTAGTTCAGGCCCCCATATCACTGTAGTACATATGGTGTGCGATAGATAGCGCAACAAGGCTATATACATAGCATTTCGCTAGCACTTTGTCCTGCAGACGGCTTGGCCGGCTATAACCTAGACTGCTCCCCGGTCGACAGTTCCACACGCTACACTAACTAACTTCAGTGTAGCGAAGGATACTTGCCCCCCCCCCCATCTGTATGACCCCCCATCTAAGTCGCGAGTTCCTCCCACGTCCCAAATCTCTGCCCCCTGTGTCCCCCGCTAAAATTCCGGACTGTTTGCTGGCAGCTATGGATCTGTGCGCCGACCTATGCATTCGGCGCACGGATCCATAGCTGCCAGCGCTGCATACTGTCGTAGGACGTTTCCGCGGTTGCGTGCGCCTTGCCGCGGAACTGCGCGCAAGATCCGCGCTCAGCGGTTAGGATCAACACCTTCATTCGGCAACCCTTCTCTGGTATCCCGTCTCATCTGGATGGTGCCACTACGCTATATGTGTTACTCCGCGACTGTGTATATTATCAGGAGTTAATAAAGACAAAGGAGTTTGACACGTATTTGGTACTGATTTCACTGCATTTTTGTCGTACGAGTTCGATGTGAATAAAAATCCAAATGTATACAAACATGAGCTTCTTTTGTTCACTGGTCCTTATTCTATAGTATTACAAACCGCGTAGCTTCCTTCGTTTTTACATAAATCGTACTTTTGCACAACATGGTTTTCACGTTATTTACTGTCGTGTGGCGAGGCCAAGCGGTAAATTCGCATACACAGCAACTGGAAGGAGGCGCGGCAGGGCTTTAAGGCCGTAGTCTAGCCGAGTGCAGAAAATGCGCTTAGAAATTAAGTTACGTTGCACCCATGCTGGGTTTAAAAATTAAAACTATTTTACATTGAAACTATAGTTAGAATGCCTTGTTTTTATGGTTGAATCCCGCAGTTTTTTTAAACAAAACGCTGCGCAGGTAAAATATCTGAACTACTTCACCCGCGGAGGAATGATGTGTATGAATCTAGAGCGAGTAAATTGACGCTCCAGCTGATTGTAGCCTTTCGCACGTGTTTTGCATAGCAACCGTTACTATGCAATTGCAGGCAAATGCATGTGTTTACACCTACCTTACTTATCATGACCATCTGTATGTGATAAAGGCGACAGTTAACGTCGTCATCACTCGGCTTTGTTAGCTGAACAAAAACTTATTCGGGAGATAACGTACGGGAGACGCGATCCCTGTCGCGCCTCCTTCCAGTTGCTGTGTATGCAATTTACCGCTTGGCCTCGCAACACGACGGTAAATAACGTGAAAACCATGTCGTGCAAAAGTACGATTTATGTCAAAACGAAGGAAGCTACGCGGTTTGTAATACTATAGAATAAGGACCAGTGAACAAAAGAAGCTCATGTTTGTATACATTTGTATTTTTATTCACATCGAAGTGACACAATGTAGTGAAATCAGTACCAAATTCGTGTCAAACTCTTTTGTCTTTATTAACTCCTGATATTATCAAGAGCTAATAATACCTAGAGTGTACAACGGAAAAACGGGAAAATAGTGCTATTTCACGACAACATTATTCTACTTTGCCTGCGAGTTTATAATAATTTCATG
>NW_014577072.1:1039364-1049456 GCF_000485595.1 Priapulus caudatus
CGATATATATGAATGTATATATATATATATATATATATATATATATATAATAGTTCGATTTTAAAGCTTTGTTGTAATGTTTTGGGATAAAAAGTTAGAACTCTCAATACAAACTATATTTCTGAGTTTTTATATAATAGGAATTGTTTTGGGTGCTTAAAAATGTGAAGCTCAAGTGCCAACTCTGTTCACAACAACGGTTATGTACAGTACAGTGCCTCGACTAAAAAAGTCAGGTAAATGTGCAGGGTTTCTTCTGACGGAAAATTAGACAAGGGAAGTAATGGCCGGCTTGGGGAAAAAACACGCATAATGGATTCAACGCTGCAGGTGGACGCGGGGGCAGAGAGGGAGAGGTGGAACTCCCTCTCTTGCTGGGGGGGGGGGGTCTGGGGGTCCCCATCCAGCAAAATTTTAAAAATTTTAATGTCTTAGACTGCATTTGAACATTTTCACAACGGCGATGTTAAATTTGTGCCTCTTATCTATAAGAAACCCTGGTGTGTCGTGCATGTTAGAATTTCTTGATAATAATTGCAAACTAGTTGGTGTGATATATTAGTTTGAAATTGATAATGTACTTCTGTGGCTACATTCCTTTCAGAAGTTTGTGAAGAATGTCATTGAATATGTCATCTTCAGGAATAATGTCATCTGGTGTCAGTGGTGATAACTGTCCAGTCGAAGAACCAAACACGCTTCGTCATCGTATGGCTTCATCATTTCTTTATCAGTTACCTGGTAGGAATGTTTATTGTTATATATCATGTTATCTCAGTTTATGTAGTGCTGCTATACTGCATGCACTGAGTATTGCTGCCAGGGTCTATGTCCCTCGGGGTACTGCCGGAAGGTACCCTGGGTACGGTCCGGTATACCGGAACGTACCCTGGTACTATCTAATATGCTGGACCGTACCTCGCCTACTCCACTAACGAGTCTAGGGAGTCGCCTATGCATCCCTAATCCCTAACCCTAACCCTAACCCTATCCCTAACCCTAACCCTAACCCTAACCCTATCCCTAACCCTAACCCTAACCCTAATCCTAACCCTAACCATATCAAATAGTGACCCAGTTGAGGCAGTACCCTGGGGGACATAGACCCTATGAGCCTGAGTATTGAGCTATACTGTCAGAACTAGGTTTACTAAGTTATTGTTTTACGACTTGTGCTGTCTGTTAGTTGTTTTAAATGTAATGTTGAAATGAATCTAGGCCTCTTTTTTCTCAAATAAATACTTTTTATGTGTCTGTGACAAGCTACATGAGATGTTATGGTTAATAGTAAGACTAATCATTAAAACAAATTTGTAATTGGGTTTCTTATAGGCAGCCACGCCATCTGGTGGCACCTGGTATAAAATTTCACTTTAGGTGGTCGACCTATAGTGCAGTATTTTGTCTCATGGCCCATTTAGGTACAAATTCTTTGTATTTCATCACTTATGTGTGGATCACATCACTATATATGATCATGTATTATGCTGACATTTGTTGACTAGATTAAAAGTTTATTGGTGGGCAGCAGAGCCGATAGACACTGATCATGGCTTCAGGGAAAAGAGACATCGTGAATTTTGCTCTCTTGATTAGCTACTCAGTTTTTTTCTGTATTACAGGTCAGGAGCATGAGCTGGACATTGTAATGCTTGACCACTGCTATTCGAAGCCTTGGAGCTCCCATCCAGATGCCAGCAATGCTAGGCCTGTCCGAATGCTGTTTGTTAGCAGGCAGCCTCGCAACACTCAGGAACCACATATACTGTAAGTGGTCAGCACTCAGCAGTCAGAGACAACAAAATTAACTTTCGGCTTATTTCAATTTCAAGTAGAGTTTTTTGCAGTGTTGAAGTAGGTATATGTAATTATTGCCTCGGTTGTAAAGGATGCAGACCTGACAAATATAATGTTGGGATTCCTGGTTTGGATAGAGAAGGTTATTGTCACGAGTTGAAGCTAGGGGTAGTAAGTGCACGCACGCATACACTGTAGACGGAAATGTTTAGTAATGTCAGATAATGGAAAGTTTAATAAACCATGTAACAGTTCAACGTTGGCACCCGCACAACCTTCAATTGCAATATTACGAAAAACTATATATACATAGACTAATAAATGATTAAGAACTGTTACAGCAAAACCGCAGATGGGGTTCTCCTTGTTTCCTCGGCTTCTTCTTCTTCTCCCGCTTCTTCGGCTTCTTCTTCCTTCCTCTGTCATCTTAAACCTAGTTCTGACCTTTTTCTGCTGCTTCTGCTCTTCGTCAGCTTCTTCTTCTTCCTCCTATTCTCCAGCCACACGTGTCTCTCAAACACGAACTTCGGCCCCTTCTCCTCTTCTTCAGCTTCTTCTTCTTCCTCCTATTCTCCAGCCACACGTGTCTCTCAAACACGAACTTCGGCCCCTTCTCCGGCCGCACGTCTCTCTCTCAGACTCGACTCAACCGGTCCATCTCAAATAGTAACTTTACTCGTCTATGACATATTCTCAGTATAATAATTAATACCTTGCAGTTATATCTCGGTATATTCATTTCTTAAGTTTAACTTCCACGTGTGATTGCATCATACGCAATACTGATTTCTTATTGGTTCACTTCTATTGTATGACTTGCCGGCAGCAGAGGGTTGCCGCCATGATGTTCTAACTGTTGAATAAAACAACTTATCACTTGAACTTTATACCTGGTTATTCGTGTAGCACGACACAAGAAGAAACAAACTAAAATCACGACAGTCTACATCAGACACAATCTTTACACGTCTACATCAGACACAATCTTTACACGTCTACATCAGACACAATCTTTACACGTCTATTCCAGACAAAAACTCCAGGCCGTCTGACCTCTCCCGCACGTCTCACGCTCGCCAGCTATCACGCGTACGAATCACCTAGGGCATATATTTAGGTCATACCGCGTGTATAAACTCTGTCACTTGTGACAGTTATCTTGTAATTATATTATATGCAGACGTGTATGTGTCTTACAGTTAAAAGTAGAATAGTTGATAGTATAACTTTCTGATGATTGCATTGTAGTCATATAGACTACATACATGTAAAATTATAAGAAATTTTATACAAATAAAAACCTTTCCTTTGCAACCTCTGCCGGGTTTATTAAATGTCTACATAATTGTCTGAACTGTCCGTTGTACAATAGGTAGGGCCTAATTGGCTAATTGATGCCATCATGGTCATTAACATAATCCAAGATATGTGCTCGAATTTTTACAGAGAACCCAACGTTACCCTAGATGTAGAAAGTGTGATAGCGAAACCGAGTCTCCCATATGACGTTCAGAAAGCCCGTACTGTCATGAATGAATGTGAGCGCCACGTGAACTTTGCGAGATCGGAAACCAATGCTCCAGAAGACTGGGAGGAACACATTACCAGGTACGTTTAATTGCTGAAATTTATATGAAAATCACAATGCAAGTATTTGCCATGTTTAAACGAGTTGGTCATATTTTCACGGCTAGCAAACATTCTATGTGCTCGTTATCATAAATATTTCAATAGTGGTTGCCATGGTGAGTTGCCCGTACCAAGATGCATGTCAGTTTCATATGAATTTGCACCAAGGCATTAGGTTTATCAATCGTCTGTTAGTGCCTATGTTGCAACCCAATTTTTAGTGGGTTGCCAAAAGCCTCCAGTAGCTATTCAAAGTTTCGTGTGCAGTTCAATAGTGGTCATCATGAGCTCAAAGTCAGCATTTAGGTCGCAGCAAAAAATGACCTTACTTGGTGGCGCCTCCATGCATATTTACGTTCCAAATTCATTTTCATCCCCGATTCCCTTTGGTCAGCATTCAAGTAACGTGTCATAACCGTTGGCTCAGAACGTTGTGATGACTATTCATAAGAAACGAAACAGCAGGCTGCTCTTTTGTGTGTCTTGCATCTGCGTGCTATTTCGTGCGTTCCAACAGAGGATTTCGGTGTGCTCCACAGAGTCGGCTGGACTCTCACTCAGAATCGACTCTTCAACAAGGTGATCAAGGCTCTCAATGCTGACCGGTTGACACGACTCGCACACGAGGGTGCCTACAACGAGGCTGTAATGCGTAGAATCGGCGTCGACAAGACAGCCCGCAGAGTGCGCCACGCTCTCGCGAGCGTAGGCTGGGTATGTGCTGCTACCACATCCTAAGTTATTGATCTCGCTTCCGACAGATGATGCCGAAGTGGACAACGGTCGGAAATCTGCCAGTTTGTTCATCTGGCAGAAAATGTAAAACTTTTTATGTGCCGAAAGCGTGTGGCAAATGTGATGGTGATTCAATTTGTTTTAATCTACACTGAGATCAATCCAAATGGTCGAATATTCATTCAAATTGAATGCCGAGATGAGAACATGATATGGTCACAGGACATACGTAATACGGAAGCAGATCACTCACAATGGACGTGGGAGTTTTTGCATGCCACTAGTTAGCAAATGTAAATCTACCAATGACGGCGTTGTGGTCGCTGAGGTTGATTCGTTCCTCCACCTTCAGACACTTGTCAGAATAGGGACTGACATATCCTATGGTAACAGCGAATGTACACATAGTGAACGGCTTTGCAGCACGCGGTGTCACGATCTGCTGGGACGCGCGCAGTGGCGCCTGGTGCTTGGTGCTGTAAAGGATCCAGTCGAGGATGGAGCCCTCTTCGTGTGTCATGTACTGGTCTCCTGTGTATGGCAATGCGTTGGCCTCCAGATTCGTAAGCATGCGCAGGACGTGCGGCATTGTCGCGATGCCATCCATGTTGAAGTCGCCACTAAGTATCGCCGGCTCGTCGGCAGAGATGTTCTTTTGTTTTACGAAGGCGGAAAATTCCATCGCCTGCAGCTCGCGCGTCGTTTCGTGCTGCTCGCCGGAGTTTGTGTGTGTCGCGAAGACATGGTAGATCTTGGATCCTCCCCCGACCGTCTTGCGTATTTTTGCATAGGCGACCCCCTTCGCAGCAAAGCGCTCCATGCTTACAGCTTTGGCGATTGTGTACACGTGCTCGTCCTCTTCGAGTATCGGATATCGTGACGCGATGAAGATGCCGCCATTGAGAAACTTAGGTCCCATCACTTCCCCCGCCCGGTCGTCGTCGTCGTCGTCGCCGCTCAGTTCCTCCGCCGCGTGCGCGCCCTCCCGCGCCGCGCCCTCCCGCGCCGCGCCTCTCTTCCTGAGCCGACTGCCGACGGTGCGCGTCGTGTAGGGGAAGCCGTTGTCGGCGAGCAGCGCGCGCATCGACAGCCCACGCTCGATCCAGCAGCCGCCCGTGAACAGCTCCTGAAACGCGACGACGTCGAGCTCGGGAAAGTCGGACGCGATCGCGGCCGGGATGCGGCACATGCGCTCGCGCTGGCCGAGCTTCCAGACGACGTGGAAGATCTCGAAGATGTTGTACGCCATGACGGCGAGGTCGGTGACGGGCGACGGCACGTGGCGCCGCCGCGCGGCGTCGGCGACGCACAGCACCTTGTCGCCGCTCGCGCACGGCACGCCCTTACCGTCGCCGCGCGGCGAGCTGCGCGCGTAGCGGAAGCCATAGAGCTCGCAGTCTCGCGGCAGCGAATCGCAGCTCGGTCCCGTTCCTGCAGCAGTGAGAGAGAAAGAGTGACGTCATCAGTCGTGCGTCGTGCGTGAGCGTCACAGCGCCTCACAGGAACTTGTCGCACAAGTGTTTATATAGTGTTACCGAGTGTCGCGTGATTGGCGAAAAGTGCAATTAATGGCGAATAGTTTGCCGTATTACGAAGGTCAGGGTACGGAGTTGGTACCATGTGCTGCACACCTCTATTTGACATTGGTCTCAGTTCGGAAGCATATATGTTTGCCACCTAGGTAATACGTTATAGTATGTAATCGTGCAGCATGCTTATTGCCACTCAGCGCAAACAGGTTCTTGCAAAAACGTCTCAAGATGCTACGATAAGCAATACCTTTAGGATATACTGCACTGTAAAGTATATATATACAGGATATAGGTTTGTGATCAATTTTAAAGACAACATCGCATGCTGTAGTTATCTAGATTGCATACAAATATTTAATCTTGAGGTTTCAATCAAGGTAAACATAGATATATAATATCAGGAGTAGATAATAGGGAACTTCCCTATTATCTACTCCTGATAATATGTGTGATGTTTAGTAGATAAAGCACATGATGGAATACTGCTGGTGTTTTCTTGATAAACATTTATGACGTAGAGTTTGTGCCTTTTTTGATTCCTGGCATTCGGGGTGTGAGTGGTATGGTAAATATTGGCGTTCGACTTGGCAAATAGTACAATCTTATAGTGTGATTACATGTCACACCTGCTTTTAATATTTACACATAAATCTGGGTTATGTTATTTCATACTCCTCGAATTATTGGCAATGTTAACAGTTTTGTACACCGTTTACGAATCTGTAAAATAATATTAAGTAATTGTCACAGGAGTTACAATAATTTTAAAACCAGTTGGAACCATGCTCTGCAAACCATTTCTTTTCATTAATTATAGTGAAATTATAATTATAATTATAATTATAATTCATTATAATAAATGGTGAAACCTTAAGGTTTTACCATTTATTATATCATACCTTACCTAGCCATACTTGTGATTGTTTAGTAGTTGAAGGTGTGCTAGTCAGGATAAGAGTTACCTGTAAGGTAAAAACGCTATAACATTAACTAAAATTATAACTAATAACTTTAAAACGTTTATTTTTTCATCATAGTTTACCGAATTTCTTTCCTTATCAAAATGCTTGCAATCACGGATGTATGTAGGTATAGGATTCCTACATGGTCCACACGAATTGATGATGTCTAACGTTCGTGCGTGCGTACATGTGTGTGCTTGCATGCACGTGCGTGCAAATGCTATAATATATAAACTCTATTGCTGTCTTTGATAAACTGTACAAATACACGGTCACATAAGCATGTGCTGCAGCTACATACCAGAGTGGTTGTGGTCAATTTATAAATGCTGATAGCCATTTCGAAGCTTGACCTCTAGGTGTGAGCGAAGGAGTGCTGATGCGTAAGAAAGACGAGCTGTCACACATATACGGTCTTGAATGTAACTAGGTGCATTTCACCTCTTGGCAGAGTCTTGTTTAGTCTCTATGGATATATGTATGTAGACTATGTACACCTTTGCTGTGGACTGCAGCAGGAACAGTGCTGCTAAGCTGATGATAAAAGTTGGAGCAGTCTATCTATGTACTCCTACCTGAGCATTTTTACTGTGCCTTTTAGGAAGAGTTTAAATGAATGTTTGCATTCAGATAATGTCAGTAAATCTGGTATAAAATTAATCAATGTAAGCTTTCCAAATCTCACTATAGATTAAGGATACTGTCAAGGTTTTAGGAAAAAATTTACCGATTTTTCATTTTCAACTTTATTCGATGGCTAACACTATGTGCCACCTGTGTACATGCTCATTTCTTCATATAACGGTACATGTGAACTGTCAGAGCGTTTTTCTTGCCCGCGTACATGTGTAGTGAGCAGCGGCTGACGTCAGAAAAACGCTGATTTCTCCGTTCCAATTTCTGACTTAGTAGTCGATGTATAAATGGATATTTCTCTGTGATTACAACTCGGAATAATTTACTTTTACACTCGTTTTAATGGTAACATATTGCTGTAAAAAAGCGCGTCAGGGATTGTTATTAAGTGCCGTATTTTATGAGTTATGTCTCTTTATTTGCCAAAATTTTAAATTCAAATGTGCGACTTGAATTTTAGGCAGTTTTTTTAATTTTTCTTGGTAAATATGAAACTTAAAGAAAAATCCTGATGCGCTATTTTAGTACATATTGTGTTTAACATGTGGCGAAAATTTTGTATCTTCACTCTTTCTGGTAATTGAGAAATATCCAAAATACCATTTTTACATAAAAATTCAAAATTTTGTGGTAACATAATTAGGTGCTGGAAATTTCATGAAAGTTTTTGCCTTGAGCATAGAGATATATCTCCTCTATAAATAAAACAAGTGATTGATTCGATTCATTTGTCAATAAACGTTTAATCTTTATTAGAGCAATACCCGGGCAAAAGGTTGAGAGTATCCTTAATTATGGAAGTGTCAATATGACAACCAGCAATTTCACATTTCCAGCAAGAGTTGCAGTGTCCCTATCTATGACTGCAACTGTTCTGTGAAGCTCTCACTTAACAGTTCGCTAAATAAAAGGAAAATTCTACCCTAAACAGCTAAAGTTCAACAATATATATTTTATTTATAGCGATTATGGTGTGTTAATTACGATATACTAGCAGTAGCAATTTTCTTTTGCACAGGATACAAAGTTGACACAGTGGCTGCACCAGACACTAGTAGACAGCCTAAGCCAACCCATGCTAGCTGCGTATCTCGACGTTCTACAAACTCTCAAGTCCAAGGTGGTGCAATTGTAATCCATATGCATGTGTGTTGCTGTTTAGGTCAATGCAATTAATTTGTTGCACTAAGCAGTTGTCACACTATAACTCTGGTTGCGGGACATCCGAGAATACCAATTGACTTGACCCATGTGCAATCATACGATGAAGTAAGCTTCATTAATTTGATCACTGTATCTGTTTGAGTTTTCATTAAGCATGTGTGAGCTAACCGGGGGTTCAGCAGCTCATGAAGCAGGTTGGTAAGCCGTTGCTTTGTTTCAGATTCCCGGACTGATCGACAAGATGATAGCACTGTCTATCTCGGTGGCATCACACTCCGGTGCTAACGCTGAGGCACTCAGCCTGCTGTTGAAACGACCGTGGGACCCCGCAGCCACTAACCTCACCCAGCACAAGCCGGTGAGAGCGACACTACAGCACGTTGTCGCGCAGTGTGTCACCGTTCAGCGCGCTGCCACGCAGTGTGTCACCGTTCAGCGCGCTGCCACGCAGTTTGTCACCGTTCAGCGCATTGCCACGCAGTGTCACCGTTCAGCGCATTGCCACGCAGTTTGTCACCGTTCAGCGCATTGCCACGCAGTGTGTCACCGTTCAGCGCATTGCCACATAGTTTGTCACCGTTCAGCGCATTGCCACGCAGTGTGTCACCGTTCAGCGCATTGCCACGCAGTGTGTCACATCAGCGCATTGCCACATAGTTTGTCACCGTTCAGCGCATTGCCACATAGTTTGTTAACGTTCAGCGCATTGCCACATAGTTTGTCACCGTTCAGCACATTGCCACGCAGTTTGTCACTGTTCAGCGTGTTGCCACGCAGTGTGTCACCATTCAGCGCATTGCCACACAGGCTGAGATTGTGTAGTATAGACTCAGTATAATTTTACAGGGTCCATGCAGCAAATGATGACATCATGCCATAATAAAAATATTGTTTGTTTGCCCTCACCCGACCGACCCGCCAAAAAGGGGGCGACTCAACCAATTTTATTGATCTTTTTTTCTTTTCTTTTTTTAAGAAATTGTATCACTGTACATTATATAAATCTGTAGGCAATACATTATATGTACCAAGCAAAACAAATATTCAACATAAAAGGTATCTCCACACCCGAGCATGTAGACACCATGCTGAATTTGTAAAAAGACCCCTGCCCTCAAAAAAAGCCGACCTACCTACCCAAACTTTACAGCCTGGGTCGGGTGAGGGCAAACAAATTTTTTTTTAATTGTGGCTTCGGGGGCGTATTGCGGTGTGAATGGCTTTTTCGTTGCGGACGTGAGATTGCATGGCGTTGATTGGTGATCTGCTCAAAACGCTCTTACAGAGAAAGCTTCCAGGGAACCCGCTATTGCTCATTGCACCGTCGGCGCCAACCAATCAGAACGCTGCCTTCTCGCGCCGCAGCAAGTTCTGGAACACACAGCTGGCACACATGGCTAAGGTGGGTAACGTTACTTGTTGTAGAAACCGAGCGGTACCAAAGTGTAGGTTGCCTCTTTCTATGTGCTTGTCTTTATTACCTCCGCGCAACGGAGTTGCAGGGAGGTAATGTAATCGCTCTCGTGTGTGTGTTTGTGTGTGTGTTTGTGTGTGTGTGTGTAGCAGTGGCGTAGACAGGTCCTCAGTTGTGGGGGGGATGATTTCGCTGTTACCTCCATCATAATGTATATGAAGAC
>NW_014577072.1:1050977-1065977 GCF_000485595.1 Priapulus caudatus
TAAAAATCGCTATGTGTGCGCCGGGCTTTAGGGCGTCGATTCAGCACCAGCTCGCCTTAGGGCGTCCAGTCAGCAGCAGCTCGCCTTAGGCCGTCCAGTCAGCAGCAGCTTGCCTTTGAACGTCCAGTCAGCAGCAGCCAGCAGCGAGCCAGCTGTTATACACATGTATACATGTTACACGCTCGCGGAGGTATGCACTCTCTTTGAGTGCCCTCTGTCTAGTTTACTTTGTGCTCAGCTAGCTGTGCTAGCTGAATGCAGAGTGTCACGTTTAGAAGCTTTAGGCACCCTCATGTAGTCTCTGTCTTCACACTGATTCCTGCCATATGGGGCAAATGGTGATTCAATGGGGTTGTTGTTGCTGTACGTTTGAGTTAAAGCGTGTATTGCGAGAATTTTCCAGTGTTTTCTCCACTTTCATGATACCTACCGTTATTGCTTGAGTAACAGCAATTGTCTAGAGTAACAATAAAATGTCTTAGAACCTTCGTATTCACCGAAAACCGCCAGTTTCGAACTAATCGTTTTTGTAAACATTCGTTTTCTGTCATCTTGAACTAACAGGAATTATGGATTAGCTTGTGGCGCCACCGCTTATCTGCCATACCCACAGTACAGGCAGCCACTTGTTTTCAATTCATCACCGACACAAATACAAGTTTACCAATTCTGCCATTAGGCATTGTCTCGACACGATAAAATGCATTGCTGTTACGATGTGTTCATATCCAATTTTCTATGCTATAACTGCATAAAATCTTAGTATTTTTAATGTTGGTGTAATCGGTGATATTTTCGCTGTCAGGTGAGACTATATTCAGCTATATGTAGTTTTTCTGAGCAAAAATCTCGCAATACACACTTTAATATTCTCATGCTGCTAATCTAGCATTGCTAACATGCCGCCTGATTTCATGCATTGCAGGTGATTCCAGTGACGATGCACACTGTCAGTGGTGGCAGCGGAGTGAAGATCGCTCAGTGTCTGGAGAACATGGTGGGAGCTGTTCGCACCAAAGTTTTGGAGGTACGTGTGTCACTGTACATAACTCCTCGACTCGGCCAGCTGTCTTCTCTATGATCTGCTGACTGCTGCGATGTTCATATAAAGCGCTCACAGCTATAAGCTTGATCGTATCTGTTGGTTGCTGTAACCTTGATGTGCTCAGTCATTCCTTCGATTTGCTGCGGTGGTTGTCCACTGCAGTCATTATTGCTGTACTATGCTTAACCAGTTAACACGTTCAACGCAAAACACGAGTATACTCGTTCGAACCTGCAAAACGCACGACCGCGAAACACAGGTATACTCGTGGCAAAAAACAAAACAAAAATTTTGGAACGTTTACTATGTTCTTCTATAGATGGCAGGGGCTGTACGCTTAGAAATTCAACAGCGTCAGTGTATAAACCCCAGTCGTAGATGAAATAATTTATACAATGCTTTACTGTTGGTTGGAACGTTATTTTGGAAGTTTTTGGGACTGAGGTAATGTTTTTGGTTCACCTCGCCAAAGGGTGTTTGACCGCCAGTTGTTGTGAAGTTGTTTTGATGTCTAAGAGTTGTGTTTGATTTGATTGATCACCGGTGATTGATCACGGGTGTTGTTTTGATGTCTGAGAGTAAGTTTATATCTATATTATACTAGCCACTAATTATAAATAATTTTATAGCTAGTTAAACCTGCCAAAAACATTTTGTGTAATAAGTGACTAAGCGGGGAAAATGCGAAACTTTTAGCACAGGGCGGTAGGTACATTGTTAACCATGCAGCGTTGAACGTGTTAACAAGCCTCCTCTGAATAAAACTTGCACTGATGTGTGTATAGCTTAGCAGATACCGATAGCAGTGTCGTATGACATACTCAGCCAACTTTATTTGAGATGGCAAAGAAGTGGCAGTATCTGACATTTCCCGACTTGTTAATCATTTGGTGTTATTTTTCTTTAGCTGCAGAGCCACTTTTCCAACCGTCCAGTTGTGCTGTTGGGGTGGGGCGTTGGCTCTCTGGTGGCATGTCACGTAAGATATAATTGATTTGGTAGTTGAAGTTGCAGGTGCGCATGTACACCGAATGCTGGTTACCTATGTGTCACTAATGTTTATTTCCTTACTCAAATGTACATGTCATTTCTGGGATCGATATCCAGCGACCAGCATGCATTCTTGCATTTGATTAATTGATTTTTCTAATCGATTTTCCGTGTTTGTTCATAGGTGGCGTTAGTAGAACATGTGACAGCTGTCGTGTGCTTGGGATTTCCCTTCATGGGAATAAACGGTGGCAGAGGGGTAAGCAAATATCAACCAGCTTCAACCTCTGACTCAGCTTCAACAATCAATCCTCAATCCTGCACCGGTGTTTTTCCTGTGAAAGTCTTTGCGAAAATTTCTGCATATATGTTAAGTTTTCATGCATTAAAAAAACTTTTGATGTTTACGTCTCGGCAGGACGTCGATGATGTGCTTCTCGAGTGTCAAGTGCCCGTACTTTTCGTGCTTGGACAGAATGCTTCAACCTGCAATGTAGATGACATGGAAGGTAAAATCTTCTCACATTGTCCCCACCCTTTTACCAAGGTGTTTACCTGCGGCCGGTTTCACGAAGCATGATTCACTTTAATTATGATTAAATCACTAATCATACTTAACATCCTGTAATTATGATTAGTAATTAGTTAATCATACTTAAAAATCTGTTTCACGAAGCGATTTAAGTACAGCGAATGAAACATGAATTACACTGTATTCAAAATGACGGACAACGCCAAAAGTATCTGCAAATTCGGTACATGAAAATGAATTAATTTGCAATTATAATGACTAAATTAGTACAGCTAATCTTAGATAATTTAAATTTTCTTGGGAAAAAATTGAAGTAAAATTTCCAATTGTAAAATCTGCTACCTACTTAATATACTAGTACTACCTACATACTACTACTTGTACTAGCAACTAATCTTGATTAGTGGATTTAATCATGCTCCTGAGTAAAATTAAATATTGTGATTAACTTAACCATGATTAAAGTTAATTACGCTTTGTGAAACAGTCCCTTCAATTTAAGTACGAGAAGTTAATCATTATTAGTGATTTAATCATGATTAAGGACTTAATTACGCTTCGTGAAACCGGCCCCTGGGTTTTGGCACTCGGAGATGATACTCTGATGCACTTACACATGGGGGAAAATTTGGCTCCTGTTTGCTTTTTGGTGAAGTCGTGATCGATTCCATGCGTCACTTTTTTGTAATAGAGTAGAGGGTAGTGTAAGTCACGGGAAAATTGTAGTGGATGAGTTTCAAGTACAGCTGGGACGCTCAGAATGCAGTGTAACAGTTCGTTGTCTGCTGCAGACTTTCGTGAGAAGATGAAAGCCGATAACAGCCTGGTCGTGGTGGGAGGAGCAGACGACCTTCTGCGAGTGACGCGCGCAAAGAAGAAGCTAGAGGGCGTGACACAGAGCATGATTGATAGATGCATTATGGTACATACATTATAATCGTATAACCTGTTTCCAACCTGGCCGCCTCTAATCATTGGTGGTCTGCATATTTGCTAGCATTGCATAACATGGTAGTAACAACAAGTGTATAAATGATACGCATTGGGATTCTTTAAGATTTGGGTTCTTAAGCCTGACGCACACGTGAGTTATTTTACTCAAGTAAAATGACGCATGAGTCATTTTACTCACGTGTGCAGTGGATTTTCGTTGAGTAATTTGACTCATGCGTCATTTTACTTGAGTAAAATAACTCACGTGTGCGCCTGGCTTTAGATGCAATTTTTGGTTAATTTACACATATCCTGAGAACTACGCTCCTATGTTGCTATCTGGTTCGTTTTAGGATTTGATTTTGTAGCATGTCCTTCACTTACCCAATGCGATTTTTACTGTAGCAATTTTTTGTGATCTGTGTGCATGTCAGTTGCTGAATGTCTCGCATGTTTCTTGATGAATGCTTTGCGAAGAATCGCAAACTTGTGATGTGTGGCTTTCAGGACGAGATCGGAGACTTTCTTGGCGGTGTCGTCTCGCAGTCTTCCGCCGCGACCCCAGAGGCAGAGTTGCCGTCACCAACAGAGGTGGACAAGCGTAGGACGCCGAAGAAGCGGCGATCGTCTCGAGAGCTTGCTGCCGGCCACACTCAGAGTGTGAAATCTCCCGCCCGCTCGCCTGCCACAACCACAACTCTGGTACGGCTCTTCCTCCATCTATCGTTCACGCGTTCTAGAGTTTTTGCATCACAGCTCTCATTAGCTGCCTTGATTTCCGAATGCTAATCGTGTTTGGTCATTTCGCTTTTCTGATTGGCTGGACAATGCGCCGGACAATATATTGGTCTCGGGACGTGCTATCGTCAGTGTATAAAAAAGTTACTGCTCACTTTTCATTTATGTAACCTGCCTTTCTACGTGCAGACCGGCTTGCGAGGGGGAGTCGTGTCTAATACAGGAAACACACTAACCAGCATTGGATCCCCAGCGGCGTTATCCCTACAGGCTTCTATACTGGCGCTCAGCAAGGATGGTGCCACGACCAAGAGTAAGTGTGATAGCTTTCCTTGCAATGATGAGCTTCAGGTGTGTGAGTGTGAATCACCTAATCAAGTTGGTCATCTTGGTGTTTCTTGTTCCTGTCAATTTTCATTGTTGTTGTTGGTGTAACCTCACCGTTGGTATTTCCCAAGTGTAAGGACTACTAGTAGCTGGTATATTATTGTCACATACTATACCAGGTAGAGTAGTAATAAAATCTATGTAGTACTGGATCCTACCAATTACATTGCCATCTTTGTCGACTCTCTTACATTACGATTCACTGTGAGTGAACAGTACCACTGCATTAGGTACTTTTAAGCGATATCATCTGCCCGCTCATATCTTGTAAAGAAATGTTGTAAAGGCAACTGTCAAGTAAGATTTTGCTCATAAAAGCATTTTAATCGTCCTTCTAATTTTTGGCTTCTGTGTTTCCAGCCAAGCGCACGTACAAACGAAGGCAGCCGAAGAGTCCCCTAGACTCTCTCCCCGTGGGTGGAAAGCGGGGACGACCCCCCAATGATGGTGCGACGAGTGCATCTGCCAAACAAATCGTCACCTCGTATAATAAGGTGATTGGACAGGCTGGACCAGCACGTGCCAGCACTGCGGGACAACCTGGCAGTCTCCTTCAGGGCCTCAGCTTCAATCTTCAGAGCACGAGTACAGAGTCGCCGGTAGCGTCACCGACTAAGCCTGTCCTGCAGACGACGATCGGCTACTACCAGGGTTCACTGTCCTACATGCCCACGTCGAAGACGCCGACGTGCGTGGCTCTCACAACGCCCACGATTCAGCACCTCCTACAGTCGGGCATACCCCGCTCGACCAGCGGCCAAACTCTGACGCAGGGGTCTGTCGTCGTCACCCCGTCTGTCCTTGCGCAGTCCCCTGTGGTGGCGCCGCGCATCGTACAGGCGCCGCAGCGTGGCCGGACGAGCGGCGGCCCGCAAAAGGTGCTGTACCACGACTTCCCGCTGACCGGCGGCGGATTCAAGCCGGCGGCCGGCGCGCACCCGAAGATACTGACCGTCGGCGAGCGGCCAAAGCCGGCCACCGTGCACGTAGCGGTCGGGCGGCCGGCGGCAGCAGCGGCGGCGGCCGCTCGACCCGCGGGCCGCGGGCGCCCGCCGCCTCCGACGTGCGGCGCGCAGACGACGGCGGTCGGCTCGCTATCGATCGCCGCGCTGCTGGGTCACATCAAGGCGACGTCGACGAGCGGCGGGCAGGCCTACCACGTGCGCTTCACGGGCCCCGGCGGCGCGGCGGCGTCCCCAACGCTGCGCGCAGCTCCCGTCGCGTACGCGCCCGTGCGCGCGCCGGCGACGCCTGCCGTGTCGGACAGCGTCACACGGCCGCTGAGCATCGACATTCCACGGCAGGAGGCGGCCGAGTTGGTCGGCACGAGCAAGCTGTTGCAGACGCTCACTGCGGGAAAGCTGAGGGACGAGGCAGCGGCAGCCCAGCAGGCAGCCCTGCAGACAGCGAAGGAAGCTGAAGCTCCTCAGTCATCGCAGCATTCAAGTCGAGAGAAGTCACCGCTGCGGACGTCGCAAAATGGAACCAAACAACCGATGCAACTGGTGGCCCAACAGGCAGCGCAACAAAAATCAACAAAGCAATTGACTAGTCAACTTTCACAGCCACTGACCACCCTGCTGACAGCCAAGCAGGTTACACAGCAGACAGTGGAACAGCCAGCCCAGCAAGCAAACTCACAGACAGAGCAAGCAACCCAGCAGACCAAACAATCTCCAACCCAGCAGACAGCACAGCAGCAAATACAGCTAGCAACTCCACAGACAGCACAATCAGAGCCTCCAACCATACAGGCAACCCTACAAGCGACCCAACAGACGACAGAGCAGCCAGCCCAACAAGCAACACCACAGGCAGCACAACCTCAGGCCCAGCAAGCAAGCTCGCAGCCAGCACAAAAGCTAGATCAACAAACCACACAACAGCCAGCCCAGCAAGCAACACCACAGACAGCACAACCTCAGGCCCAGCAAGCAAGCTCGCAGACAGAGCAGCCTCAAGCCCAGCTAGCAAACCCACAGACAGCACAATCTGAAGTTCAGAACGCAACCCCACAGACAACACAATCTGAAGTTCAGAACGCAACCCCACAGACAACACAATCTGAAGCTCAGAAAGCAACTCCACAGGCAGCACACTCTCAAGCTCAGAGAGCAACCCTACATATAGTGGAAAAGACACCACAACAAGTAACGCAACAGACAGCACAACAAGCTGCCCAGCAAGCAAACCCGCAGACAGCACAACAGGCTGCCCAGCAAGTAACCCCACAGACAGCACAACAGGCTGCCCAGCAAGTAACCTCACAGACAGCACAACAGGCTGCCCAGCAAGTAACCTCACAGACAGCACAACAGGCTGCCCAGCAAGCAAACCCACAGACAGCACAACAGGCTGCCCAGCAAGCAAACCCACAGACAACACAACAGGCCGCCCAGCAAGTAACCTCACAGACAACACAAGCTGCCCAGCAAGTAACCCCACAGACAGCACAACAGGCTGACCAGCAAGTAAACCCACAGACAACACAACAGGCTGCCCAGCAAGTAAACCCACAGACAACACAACAGGCCGCCCAGCAAGTAACCTCACAGACAACACAAGCTGCCCAGCAAGTAACCCCACAGACAGCACAGCAGGCTGCCCAGCAAGTAAACCCACAGACACCACAACAGACAGTTCAACAGACACTCCACCATGCGGCCAAGCAGGCAGTTCAACAGGCTGGCTCTTCACACAAAGCAGGCAGTGTTGAGGATGATGAAGATGTCGCAAAGGTGCCAGTGTCATCCTCTGTGAGCAAGGCCCTTGAGCACCTACGCAAGGGCTCACCTATCCAACTGCTTGTAAGCCAAGCAGCAGAATCGAAGCTGAAAGAGAAGACAGCAATATTGGTGACTGAAACAAACGCACCGGTCGTGCCAGCACCTACGACTACATCGGCTATGTCATCGCTCGTCACCTCCCCGTCGACACAGACTCCAGCCGGGAGGGTAGCGTCTCCGACGGTGGTGGCAAGTCAGACCGATTGTCAAGTCTTGGCAACGGTTACGATGGAAGACAGTACTGAAAACACTGCCGGTGAGAGCACATCTACACAGCAACAGCAGACAGGACAGCAAGCTGTGGAAGAGGTCCTTGTTTGCAAAGGCAGAAAAGATCAGGAGACACCGACGAGGTGGCCGAAGCTTTTCCAACCAGCTCCAGCTGAAACGGGTATAGTTTTGACAGATAGTGCTAGGCCAGGCAAAGAAATGCCGACGGTTTTACCTAAGCAACTTGATAAGGAAGACGTTGTTGATCTCACGTATTCTCCACCGCAGACTACAGCCGTTTCGAAAACGAAAATGGTCGATTCTGCCAGGATTGTTCCAGTGCTTTCAGCTGAGAAGCATCCCGGTCCTGAAGAAACTGCTGCCGATTCAGGATTGATGTTGCTAGCATCCGCAGCAGCAGGGACGTCATCTCGTTTGCCACACTCCCATGTAGCGAGTGATTCATCTGTATTACAGAGCACCTCCCGCATGCCTGAACCTGCACCATTGAGCCACCACGCTGCGATGGATTCTTTGCTTACACGAGAAATTTCACCGACCACAGACGTGTCGTCAGGCAGGTTAGTGGCATTGGCAGACTCGAGTTCCATGACAGCATCGCCCATTGCGATGGCATCATCACAACTGATCTTGGAGTCGGTGTCGAGTACTAACGCTGTGGATAACTCGGCAAATCGGTCTGTGGTTTCTACGCCGTCTTTGCCGGACGCCATTTTGGATCCAGGTGACCCAGCGTCTGGCACGGAATCCGTATCAGAAAGCGAGTCCTCTTCGTCGGCACCACCGGAACCATCTTCTCAACAAGTGGCTTTAGATTGTAGGGATCCGACAGCACCCTCTGTTGGCAACCCGGCCATGTCAAAGTCGAACAAAGGTTCGATTCCGTTTCCAACAATCGCTGCAACACGAACACGTAGATCAAAGACTACTCGCAGCTACTTCTGAGCATTGTAGGTGAGCTCAGTTATGACTAGAACGTTATTAGCATGCTTAGTGTAACCATCGGACAGTTAAGGCATGGTGGATAAAATGTTGTGTTTTTAGTGTCGTAAAATTCTATTATACTATATTTCTTCCTTACGGATTATTGATTGTACCTACGTTATTGGCAAATTCGCCACGGGCATGAATCATTATTGGAAAATATATTAGATAGTGGTTTACTTATCACGAGGCGCCTCTATGTACTTTGCACGTGACAGCACGAATATACTCTGCCACATGTGGATACATGCGTGTTTCTTCAGATTTATAGATTAAATCATCGAAATTGATAGTTATTCTGCTTGGCTTTTCGTTTGTAACTGTATATAAATGTATATTAAAAAAATGGAAACCAATACCTTTATGTTAAAGATGTTAAAATGAAAAGGAATTGTGTGCAAGAATAGAGAATAGACATCTATTCTTTACTTTTAGTATATTAATAATTGTGATAACCCTATGATAACCTGATTGCCACTTGACACGATCACCATAACATCAGGAGTCTATCAATATATATATATTAATAGACTCCTGCCAGCCTGATAACATTTAACCTTGCATCGAGTGCCGATGCAAACTGCATTTATTTCAAGTTACAGCCGAGTAGTGGTAGTCTGGCTAGCTAATAATTACTTAATAATGGCTATATTTTATATTCGTATATTCGTATTCGTATTTTCTATACGTATATGAAAACAACCATTGCTTCTGCTCAAAAATATTCTGAATCACAATCATTAGTTCATTGATTATGCATATCAAAGAAAAACTTTGCCTTTTAAAAGTGTTCAAATAGTTTCCGAATTTCGCAGCGCTGATCATGACTCGAGACACCCGGCGTGATCATGAGGTATACTGGTATAGCAGTTATATAGTGAAATAGAAGTTTATATGTTATCATGTGCACACGTGCGCTTGTTATGAAAGGGGTCGCGCACACTCCGCAGGTTTCCTATTGCGCCTCGCTTAGCCACTGGAACCGACGCTGCACGTTCTGCTGTGTCCTCGTCTGCGGCATGACTGCCCGTAGCCAAGGTAGTTCTAGTTGCGCGTCTTGATGAGGAGAAGCACGTGCGCAAAAAATCACTGTCCGTCTGGGAATTGGTTGCGACAGCTTGGGTCCTAGATGGCTTCATCTACGCTGTTCATATTCGGTATCTAGGGTCAACTAAATCGATTTTCACGTTTCGAAACTGGGCAGTTTACATGTCCTTGGAGTGCGTATAGTAGCTTTACGACTGAGCATTTTCGTAAGCTCGTACTCGTCAAGATCACTAACCCTAACCCTGACTTTTATGGTTATTTACAATTTTAGACATTACTTTTTCAGTCGCTCCATAGTCCCGTTAGCCAGGCCAGAGGCAACGGCCCTGGAAAATCGCTCAAGTTCAAGTTGCAATATACCGTAGTTTTACTTTCATCACTCGGGCGCTATTGCATAATATTAAGAGCCCATAATACTTTTATTATGACTTGATAACACCTACCGGGATTGGATAGTATAATAATGAAATTCGGTTATATACAAATATGTGCGTAGTGTGTAAATAGTAATAGTCAATCTTGGTGCGTGTTTGTCTGCGTGTGCGAACGAGCGAGCAAACTTAGCGTGCGCGTGCGTGCGCGTAGGTGATCACTACGACCACATACCACGCGAGGTGTAACTAAGGACGGCGGGACTTGTATAAGAATGAAAGTAAACGTCAGCAACTCCTGCAACAGCTTTCTGGTACTGGTATGCCCTTATCTACGGGCTGACCTGCGCGCGTTGCGGAACTTTTGTGTGTTTACCGCTCTCAGGTTTAGTTTAACATTCCGATCTTTAGGCGAATTGCAATTTCAAGGCTCACTATGGAGTTTTATTACCATCCTCTCATCTGTGTCTGCACGACTAGCCACACTGACTTACATGCATACAAATTGCGCCGGTGCTCCATCCCCCTATTCATAGGCGCCTGACCAAGGTCAGGCAAGTAATACAGAAGTTTACGCTAACCTGGCACGCATCACACTTGATGTGACCCATGCATTCACGCTTACTGCTATTGTTTGTGGCATTCTTGCGGACAACGTGAATAAGTAATGATTGTAAACATTATTAAATATATATATATTATTATATATATATATATGTATATATATATATAATATATATATATATATATATATATATTATTATATGAAGGGCGCATAGATTAGGTGTGTTATTATGTGATTAAGTTATATATATACGTATCAGTATGTAATCTTCCGCTTCATTACTATAACCATCGTTTTTGTAGAAAACCTATAGAATTACATATTACCAAGTACATACTCTCATATCATACGTCCGGCACGTGTACATATCAACACTGATAAATACGTTGTTAATACAGGTATATGCCATTTATTGTTTATTCTTTATCATTACTGTACCGGATCGTGCGAGGTTTCCTCGGTGTGGCTCCCGCGTTGTCCATGTTCACGCACAGTGCAAGTGAAGCTGATAGGGTCTGTGTCTCTCTGGGTACTGCCGGAACGTACCCTGGGTACTCCGTAGCGCACTAGGCGTAGGCGACTTCCTAGCCTCGTTAGTGGAGTAGGCGAGGTACGGTCCGGCATATTTGAAAGTTACTAGGGTACGTTCCGGTATACCGGACCGTACCCAGGGTACGTTCCGGCAGTACCCAGGGAGACATAGACCCTGGCAGCGCAAGTGAAAGTGCCGTTATCACCGCCGCATTGTTTATGACCTACTGTTCTCATTCGGCTAGAAAGCGACAGTGACTCGTGTGGCACATGAGCGACTAGAAGAGACGTGCACCCGGAAGCTTGAAGAGAGTGAACGTAAAAAACAGCCACGGGCAGGATGGTGCCTATAACTCTCGGCTGTTACGGTTCTAGTTGAAGAAACTATGCACGGATGTTGTTGAAAACTCGGCTCTCTTCTCGAACGTGACCCTGTTTTCAATAGTCCATTCCTGGTTTTACCAGTGCTCAATCGCCGCCACTACCACCCGCACACTTGTCCGCCAGATGGACTCGCTGAACATTAGGGTTCTCGTGCAAAATACACTGTAGCGTTGAAATGCTTCACACATATTAAAACTGTCTTTCGCTAAGCGAAAACGTGGCAATTAGTCACCGGTGCCAATTGTAACATTTTTAATACAAAAACCTTCCTTGTAAATGTCTATACGCTTTTATAAGTGTCATATAATTTTATGCGAATTTTCAACGGTAGACGTTCGTGCGTACCTATTTACATTTAAATAGGTGTACATTTATTAATTATTTATTAATTTAGGTGTACATTTTAAGCGCATGGCAACGATGCTATAAAGTACAACAAAACATGCAGTCTCACAAGGCAGAGCCATGTTTGGTGGTCGCGCATAATTTCACGACCGTATACGTGTCCTTGGCGTTGTCCAGCACAGACGGGGCGCTGTCGGCGCACGTATATACTGACTACTACACGTATCATGGGTGTGATCCCAATTAGCTAAGCATGCGGTAGCCGCGAACGTTTCCCGAGTGGCATACTTTAATTCTTATCTGCCGCCACCCTTCGTTTTCGACATGGCACGCTACCTTGGGAATAACGCGCTGGTTTCCCGCCGAGGGACAATGGTCGCATGTCACGTAGATACGCGGTTCGATGACGGTCGGGGCCTGTCTTGTCTACGGTAGCTCTAGTAACTATAGCCCGCGTACGCCGTACGCGGGCTATAGTTACTAGAGCTATGTCTACGGCAGAAGAATGAGGCTTTGTACGGTGCTGAACTGTGATTACCATCATTTGATGAAGCGACCGTGTCAGTGTTAGAACGTATAAACGACCAGGTTTTGCCAAGGTTAGTGAATGTCAATGCCAATGTCAACTGATGCTGGGAACGGCAGTGTTTGCGCTCGATCACGGCTATAAACGTCATCAATGCAATAACATGTCGGAAACGACTAACCAATGTGTGTGTAAATTATCATTGGATTCAACGACGAATTTTTAGCTTGCGTTCTTCTTTCCGGAGAAATGTCGCGTGTGTTTGTGGCTGCTTCCGTTCTTTTAAAAATGCCACTTTAAAATATAATAGTTTAACTTTTCGGCGTTTGTGGGATAAATGTATCGTTCAATCACTATTATTTCCACAGCTAGCGTTGACGTTATTAGAAGGCCTGTATTACGTACGTAGTATTGTAACTTTTATTTCAATTTTTAAAAAAGTTTACAGAAAAACTGATTGACAGAATGAAACAGACGGACGATAAACGTATATAAATCACGGATGTCGCTGCGAACCTCTATCTATAGTGGAAATATGCATAATTAAATTAAATCCTGGGTCATGTGATGTTAATTGAGATGTTCTCGGATTTATTGTAAGGCTTGATAGGCTTGTTCAGGTATTATAGCATATATAATTCCATATTTCGTTTGATTTGTACTTTCAGGATGAACTTTAAAAAATGTTCTCCTTTTTAAAGAAAAAGTAGAACAGGAAAATTTGCTGGGGTAGAGTAAGCGTGTGGCTGCAACTGGCTTCCGGTAGTGAAACGGAATTAGATAATACACCGCAGAGCTGATGTCTGTTTCACGTGATGAAAGCGGCGAGGGCAAACAATGGCGGAGAATATGTTGAGGAGAAGAACGTTGGAGGAGCAGACGATGCCGTGTAATAGATGCTGAAGCAGACGACAGCGTAGGAGTCGCTGTCGAGAAAGAGGTAGCCACGTGGTGGAGCGCTCTCGCCACCAGACGTATCCCCTTCGTTCCCGCTACACGCGTGTACTTGTAGGGCCGCCACAGAGGTAGCCCGACCAAGGCTCTACGACTGTGTCACGTTGTAGGGCCTGTTCTCGCCACGTAGTGAGCAGCGAAGAAGGTGACTTGTGGCTGCCCACATATGTAACTAATTCACTAACAGTGGTAAGGTATATCGATCACGATAAGTTACGGTAAGTTAATAACACAACGCGGTTATATTCAGCGCGACAAATTGGAATTGATCTAGTTTTATATACTCGGTACTATATGTGTCTTCGAATTCTAAGGTATACCATCCACGTATGTGTGCGTGCGTGCGTGCGTGTGTGTACGTGTGTAGGTACGCGCGCGAGTGTCGGCTATGTATTCCAACATATATATATTACCAGGAGTAGATAATAGAAGAATTATCTACTCTTATCTACTCTTATCTACTCTTGTCTACTCTTATCTTCTATTATCTACTCCTGATATTACCTATATAGCGTGGAACACTGGCACAACCTCCGCTAGTTGGCCAGCAGGTAAACTGTAAGGTGAAGGTCTTTTAGTTTTCCAATAAACGGGACCTTAATAATTATATATTTTATTCCCGGCGTCGGAGTTAGGTTGCGCGACTAAGTACAAACACTAAAGGCCGCCGCACACCAGCCGATTTTTACAAACGATGAAGCGATGAAGCGATGAAGCGATGAAACGATGTAGGTGTGCGCGTTCATTTGTAGACGATTTTATTGTTATCGGGTGATCGTTCCAAAATCAAACATGTTTGATTTTGAACCGATTATTTGGACGCGATTTTGTGGTGTGCGCGTGACCTCAGGAAAATCGTGTGCGATAAATATTGAACAGCCAATAGCTGAACGTGCCCGTGTCACATGACATTCACCTTGCAGAAATTATCGTAGGTGTGCGCCGCACACCTACATCGCTTCATCGCTTCATCGCTTCATCGTTTGTAAAAATCGGCTGGTGTGCGGCGGCCTTAACGCATGTTTGTCAAGATCCTAAATTTTGGTAAACCAGTAACTATTCTTAATAAGGCATGTTCTCGCGGCCAATGGAGACGACAGCAGTCACGTCTCGTCGCAATAGGTCACATTCGACGAACGCCATTGAGAGATTCAATTGCAGCAATAATCTTACTGTAATTTCCATGTGCGAGCCCGCAGTTAATCGTACAAAGGTAGATGAGGTCTGCGTCCTTGTCATGCCTGAGTACCCGTTCTAAGGCGGTTAACTCAGCAATGAAACTTGTAAGTGGAGCCAGTCTAACTCTCTATTCTCAATTATGAAAACTACTCCGCCATACCCATTCTGTCCAGTAGATTCTCTCAACACCACTAATAACACCGCAGCAGCTATTTGAAGAAGCATTTCAAATAAATGCATAAGCTTGCATGCTCAGTAGAAGGCGAATGCTAATTCTCAGGTGAAACACCGTCAGCACATTACTGTATAACGCCTTACGACGTATTAGTATGGCGTATCCTCTTATTTATTTTAGCGAAACAGCGATAACGAACGGTTAACTGGCCTTCATGACTTTCATTATCTCAAACGCTTTTAAAAACGAAGTGACTGAAAGGTCGTAACCACAGGCACTTAGAGCGTTTCAATAAAT